>NC_092862.1:69251115-69256824 GCF_032062135.1 Pyxicephalus adspersus | reverse complement strand
TCATATTGTTACAGCATGTACAGAATTGTGCACAATATGATTGTTCAAGTATAATCGTGCATAATCGTTGATCGGTCGTAATCGTTCATTTTCTAACAATAATTATTGGAAGTGTGTACCTAGCTTTAGCCTAATATTGATGTGACAGGTGAATTTAATATTCATGTGAATTACAGGGGTATGGAATAGTGTTATGTATCTTTTTATATTGTATCTTTTTATGAATCCTTTTACAATGTATTCCTTTACAATGTATCTTTTTATGTATCCTTTTATAATGTATCTTTTTATGTATCCTTTTACAATGTATCTCTTTACAATGTATCTTTTTATGTATCCTTTTATAATGTATCTTTTTACATCTGTTTGGAGGCTGTAGAAGCTCTACACAGTGCTGAAAAAAACCCGAATTTTTCCTCCTATTGACTTTAATGGTGTTCGACTTTGAAATTCGACCACCCGAATAATTTTGCTACATTCGAGCGAATAGCTGCCGAATCGAATAGTGAGCTATTCGACCAACACTAGTCCCAATCTCAAATCTCTGGCAGACTGAAACAGGTTTTCCTCAAGAATTGCCCTACATTTAGTGTCATTTGCCTTTCCGTTAATCCTGGCCACATTTTCCCTGCCAAAAATAAACATCCCCATAGTGTGATATTGCCACTACAATGTATTACTGTTGGAATATGGTCCAACATTTCCTATAATGGACAAAAGGTTGAGTTTTAGTCTGACTTGATCATTCTATCATGTGTTTGAAGTGTCTACCACATACTGATGGGCAAACTTCAAGTTTTCTTATTTTTTTCCTTCAAACTATGTCTTTCTTCTGGCCACTCTACCATAAATCTTCATTGTTGTCCTTGGTGTCGTTGTCGCATCTCTGATTAATGAAATGGTTTAATGCAAGGTTTTTGGCAGCCTTCTCATGTCAGGTTTCTAGTGGTACAATATTCTTTCCATTTTTTAAATATTATTTAAAGTTTGGGATATTTTTTCATATAACAAATGTAAAAAGAACAGCGTCTCCTAGCCTCCTATTTTATTCAACAAGGTTTGACTTGCCAGCCCAATGTATGCTGAATGCATACCATCCATGTAAGAAAAGATGAAAAAAGGAACCGTTTTTTTTGGCAATAGGGTAGTATATTCAGTGAGTTATATAAAAGTTCATAATTCAGTAAATGAGTGAAACAAAGAGGTGATACGGTCTTTACCCCAATTAGGATACAGTGGGGTGTAAGACCATCAGACTAGACATAAATTTCCATGATACTATGAATCATATTCCCACATTTCATTTTTTTCTGTGTACAGTGAATACATGAACTTGAATATAACTCACTGAATATACTATCTTTTTGCCAAAAAAAACAGTTTCTTTCTTCTTTTTTTCTTACAGATATTTTTTCATAACCTAACCCTGCTTTTCCTTTAACTTGTTTGGAGGGTTCCTTCATCATGCTTGCTTAGTGCTGTGGCAGATTCAGGGATCTTTTAAAACTGGTCTATTTACTGCACCTATACAGACCTCATGTGGACCCTAATCAATTCATTATGTGACTTTTGAAGTTGATTACATTTTTTAGACCAGATCCTATTTAGAAGTTTTAGAAGTACTCCCCCTTTGACCAAACATATGTAATGTCCATGATCCTTTTTCAGTTTATTTTTTTAAATTATGCATTCATGAAATGTGTGTGTGGGGGGGGGACCTAATTTCTAAATTTGTTGCCTTGTAGTGAATGGCATTTGCAAAAAACATAGTTGACATGCATCTATGATCATCAACTGCCTGGGGCTAAAATTATATTTATGATGTTGTGGTGCATAAATGAGTTGTACAAGGAAATAAATCACAGGTAATAGGTTATACTTTTGGATATATTAAAATAATTATTCTGTTTTAAAAGTACAGTTATATCTTCAAAAAGTTAACTGTAGCCGTTGCCATAATCATTATTAGCTGACATGAGTACCTGACTTACTGATCAGTTTTCACAGATCCTTGCTGGAAAAGGTTTTGGACAAAATGCCATTCAGTGCTGCTTTTTCATGCTCCTATAATAAGGTATTGGTTTATGTATACATTTATGTACACATTTATGTACACATGCATACATACTATTTAGGAAGAGAGATGAAAAAGTTAACAAGTTAGGGGTATGTGGTAAAAAGAGGACAGGGAAGGGAATAAAGTCTAGTTCTAAGCTAAGGCCATTCTTCTTCTCAAATCAATTCAGGGTTTTCTCCAATGAACCATGCCCATTTACATGCCCAGAGCATATCACATGTTTAGTCCATCATTTATTAAATTTTGTGCAGGAGGTTACAAAACTCATTGCTATACCGGTCTGAATTTAGTTTGTTACGTCCAATGCAACACAGGATAGAAATATGATCATAAATCCTTGGCCCCCTATGAAGACAATACTAAAGTGCTAGTGAATACCACCAGGGGGTCAAAATAAACCAATGTGCTAAGGATCCTCAGGCATCCACTCAAGGAAGATCAATCAATACCCTGCTCAGCAAGCCCTTAATAGTCATTTTATGATTTTCATCTGCCTTAAAAAAACAATGATACTTGTAGCCTTATGTTTAGGACACATGTGTTAGCTTTATACCCAAGTTGTATAATTATCACTCTTATCATTTCCAACAACATATATGGCATTCTTAGATCTCATTTTTGAAGACGTTAGAGAAGGACTATTGCTTCTGTAAACCTTGCTCATTTTCATTTATTATTAATCTTGCAAACATTTGGTGTTTTGTTTGAAAATATGTATCACATTTCAGTCTATTTATTAAAAAAATAAACAAAAAATATATCTTACATACACAATTAAAGTATGTTGTGACCATTGATACAAAAATGTTTATACTTCTAAAACCAAGTGTTTGGTTTTAGAATTGTATGTCTTTCAAATATGTGTATATGCATATGTATAGAAAACATGTGCTTTCCATGGTGCTGAAACAAGTCATGACTGTCATGTCTTTTATGTGAACAAAGGATAGCATGCAGACCCTGGTTGTCACAGATCCCCCGAGGACTAGGTCACCTGTGCCTCCTTCTGGTTCACCCTCCTTGCAGTCCCCTGCTGCCAGCACCATCTCTGCCTCTGGATCCAATTCTCTGAATACTTCCTGATCCAGGTCAGGTGATTTAGAAAGACAGGGTATTCCGCAGACGCACTCCATCTGCTGGCAGGCATCTGAATAACACCTGAGACTATATCATCACCAGCACTCCCTCTGCTGGTGGGATTGGTGTCTGCGGGTCACATGACCTACACCTATCACCTGTCATCCACTTTTTAAGGAAGTGACCTGGCAACAGGAAACTACTTGGACAAAGGAGTTCCTTGTGGTTCTACTCCCAGGTTTCTACTGCTCCAGTTCCTGTGTACTGTTCCAGTGTTATCTGTGTACCAACCCGACTTGTTTCCTGACGACTCGTTTGCTGCCTGAGCTGACCTTTTGCCTGTTTCCTGACTACCCTTGTTTGCTGCCTGCCCCGACCTTTGACTCATTTGACTACTCTTTTGGATTTCGCCTCTGGCACTAAGTTTTGGTTCCTGCTTATCAGCAGTCACCTGCCTAGGCGGGCACTGGGGCTGCAACCTGGCAGTAGCTTGCTGCACAACAACCTCACCTCTAGAGGCTCTGGAGAAGACCAAGCTAATGCTTAGACCCTGCGCCCGTGCACGTCTCCACCCACTAGGTAGGTGACACAGTGGGTCCACACTTGGCCCTGTGGAGCTGTGGCACTGGTATATTGGTACCGCAGTATGAGTACATGTTGGTTGCCCTACAGTATTTTTGGGGTCTTAGAAGTGTTCCTCTAAAGAACATACTGTTTAATATAAAAGTGGGAGCTTATGTGCCACCTATTTCTAACAAGTAGTCGTCAATCAATTCATTGGTGAGTGCAGATGCAAAAAGTAAGATAAAAACACCCACACTATTAAGAAAATACTTTATTAGATCTAATTTAACTAATAATCTCTTTTCAGGTTCACTTTGCAGTTATGCTAGAAATAGAGTAATGCAGGGGAGGAAGCTCTCCTCGTCACTACTCAACCTCCTGAAAGACGAGTTTCCCCAATAGCACAATTTTACATACCAGGGCACAGTCTCATATTTGGGCCGATTTATGTAACCAGATAGGGGATTCAATAGATTGGTGCAGGTAGCTTTACTCGAGCTTTGGACTCTCAATACAAAGATGATCGACAAACAGTCATATAATGTGACAACTTTTCGTAATCATTGCAATTTATTGGATTGTTAAAAATGCTCAAAATGAACAACAGAAACCATCTCCTTTTTCAAACAGACAAAGAGACACACACCTTTGCCATGTATTCTGTGGCTATTTTCTGTGAAATTTCATGACACAACCTGTACAGACTTGCTCCTGAAAAATATTGGAGGCATAAAAAGCTTGATGACATACAAGGCAACAGAAGGGAATGTACATAATGTCAGGACAGTAAAAATTTGGAGATAAAGATGGTAAAGATATTTGGTGCAAAATGTAAAATATCATAATTCAGCACAAGTAAATTGGTCTTATTTGCGTTCAACATCCCTTTCCGACGAAGGCAGTCACTAAAGGAGAACAGCATGCTCACTTTGTAAAGTGATTTTTTTACTTTGTTAGGATAATTTCACTTATTTTTTAAAAAATGTGATAAAGCTGGGATAACTTTATTCATGCAACCAAACCAAGCAAATTTTTTTTTTTTATTATTATTTCTTAATGAGTGTATTTTAATAAGCAAAGTTATGTTTGAAAACTTAAAATACATTTTGTGAACATGCTCGGTTTATTTATTAGACCAGTGCTTTGATATTCTTCTTTGGCTAGAATTTACTAAACTGTTTATTGTTTTATTGTTAAATGGCTTCTTGTGTTGTATGCCCTAAGACCATCTTGCTGAATATTTGTATTCCATAATTATTATAATATGTATGCTTTTATTCATAAAAATCATACACATAATATGAAAAAAATTTATTAAAACACACTACGTAAGTGTATGAAAGGATGCTGAATGAATAATTTGTTCATTTGGATCAAAAATTAGGAGTACAAAGCAGAGCAAAACTCATATGAGCAAGTCCTGTGCACATCTATAATCTCAATATCTGTAACATTAGAAATTCTTTAAAAATCTTTATCTTTACAACATTATGCATAATTCAAAGATCAATTAAGCAGAATATTTTAATATCATTGCAAATATAACTTTAATTAACCATAATGTTATTCTGCAGGGAGATCACCAAAAGCCCTATGGCAATAATTATGGTGCTCATTTCGAATACGTACATTTTTTTATTATTAAAAAAATTATAGTCTACTGCAGAAATGAATTAATATTTTAACTTGTATTTCTGAACGAAACAATAAATTAAAATAGCCAGTACCTTTAAAATACAAACTAGAGAAAACTATATTTCAAGTACTTTTTGAAATGGCTTAAAGGCAAGTCTACTACCTTTTTACAGAGGGGATATCTTCTTCTTTATCATTTATATAATATAATTTAAAGGAAAAATGTTTTTTTGCATGAATCAGGTCTTATATTCCAATGTATATTTTAATGTTGTACAGCCACTCCTCTTCATGTGTATGATTTTAACGGTTGGCAGGTCTCTCCATATTGTTGTGGAAGAACTGTAAGCCTCTAA
>NC_092862.1:69099481-69243520 GCF_032062135.1 Pyxicephalus adspersus | reverse complement strand
TTTTTTCACTAAAAATCTGTTACCAAATCCATAAGTGAGACCATGATACATTTCTGATCAAGAATGTTGTTGCTATGCACCTTGGTCATGTCTCTAACCTCTCACTTTCAAACTCCTCCCTATCCTAAAGGAAACCTTTTAGCACATACTCACAACATACCTGGTAATATACAACTTCATATAGGGTTTCCCATTTCTTCAAAAATCCACCTTAGCTGCTTTGCAAGTATTAAGCCCCAGGTGGATAGAGTTGAATGCTTGTACCTGTCACACACTGGTTGTAAAAGCTAGCAAAAAACAGTGATCGGTGAATACACACATTTGGAAGTATGTAAACACTTGCAGAGGACAGTTGGAGGTGGCTTTCCAAGAAACAGACTGCTGGAGAGGTAAGGATATGATGTCTTTTTTATGTTTTATATAAAAGTGGATCTGTGTTGATGGATGTCTCATAATGATAGGAAGGAGTTTGCAAGAGAGGGGGTATTTCTAATGCAGGTCATGTAAGCACACAAGAGAATGCTTGCTGAATATTAGATTCATTGTTCGTAAATAGACCTCCTTGAGAAGCTTTAGGAAATATTTTTTAGCTTGAAATATAGCTTTGGATATCTTTGAGTGCACACCAAAACCATGGTGAACTACATTTTGAAAATATCCACTTCAGTTCCTAAAACATAGACTGTTATATTTAGGAACCAGGGGAGTAGAGGATAGTTAACAACAGTTTTATTGCTAACATTGCTATTTGTGAAATTTAACATTCCAGATATAAATCTGAAGATTTCCAGCAACATTTCTAAAGATACATGAATCCCAATAGATTTAGGACTGTCACTGCAGTGACGTTCTAGAGAATTCACTTGGTTGCTACATAAAAGTTCAGTTAGTGAGGGTGGGATGGTAAGAGTAAAATTACACTCTCAGTAGTGTAAGTAAAAAAATGCAGGTAAGCATTTTATAAACCTTGATTTTTCCGTCATTTTTAATGTCGGTGACATAATCTCTTAAAAATGTCTGTATATATGTTTGCCAGCTATTGAGAAAAGTATTCACTGGCTGATTCAAAGGCATTGGTGCCTATTTTTAAAAATTAAACTAAATGAGAGCAAACCATTGGGTTATATGTATAGCTCTAGCAAAATGAAACAAAAAAAGCTAAATGTGCAACTGTGTAGTTAGAATATAAACTGGTATCTTAAAATGACACTGTACTCCATAGTAAATTCTTTTTAAAGAGCAAAACTGAACCTTGAAGCAAGGTCTAAGTTGTAAACTTTAATGATTGGCTGACTAGGTAATCATTTCAAAGAGGATACAGTGATATAAATTAACTGGTAAGGAAGATGCATCACAGAAGACATAAACCACCATTCACATTATTGATGTTCAAAGTATCTACACAATTTTATGTTTTATTGGAGAATTATTAGGCAACAGTATATATATATATATATATATATATATATATATATATATATATTGTGTACTTTGGTAGTTTGAAGAAAAAAACATTCTTTTAAATATCCATAACATCACAGTGATTACTAACACCTTTGACACACCTAATATTAGTATTATTAGTACTACTAGTCAGAAAATATGGTGAGTTACCTGATATGCAGTGTAAGTTTGGACTGGTTATGTATAAATTGGCTAAATTGGCACACTAGTCAGGTTGCAGTGTAGTACCACTGAAGTGCATTTTTCAAGAGATTGACATGAAAACTTACTCATGGGTTAATATCTCTAGCTTAGATGTTTTTCTAAAAACCTTTTTTCGTTTCTTTTTGTTTTGTTTTTTTCAGATAAGGCTGTTTTTGAGTTTTCAGTGAAATTGATTCTGCAGGATATTTTGCCATTGGAAATTTTTATGGTGGATGTTGCAGACGTAAGTGAAAGTATTCCCCAGCTCAATTTACAAAGCACAGATAATTACTGTTATTTTAGTGGCAGGAGTTGTTGTGGTTACAAAGTCATTCATTGAATATACAAAATTACATTCAATGTTGATCAATTCAAAGGAACATAATTTTTTTTTATGGGAATACTGCTATTATGTCTAGTATTTAATACTGAAAAATTGGCATTTATTCTTTTTTATTCTAAGGGAATGCTATCTATAGCTCCATATAAAAGTCCACTTTGCCCCTATAGTTGAGGGAATGTACATGATCTGGTACAAACCTGCAGGGTATGTGCTCACTGAATCCTGGTCACTAAAGAAATCATAGCTTTCTATTCACATACTAATACATACATAAAAACTACTAACGTTTAAGTCGAATTTGTGAATTAAAAAAGTAGTAAAAGTGTGAACTTTTTAATAGGAACATAATCCCCATGGTGATATGATTAGTTCGAAAAGTAATGCATTTAGATTTTAAAAAATTAAGGTCAGTCAAAGCCAGATTACCTGCAAGGTCATCTAGACTCTAGACCCTCCCTTGGTGGGACCCAACAGTTGCTTGCTCCATCTTGCCGAAAACAGGAAGTTTCAAAGTTGCTGGAGACACTTATCTTCTTGTTAAACAGAATAACAGAGGAACCTACTCTTCCTTCACAGCTCATGCACTTGGAGACACAGCCAAGTCCATTGAGAAGGTCAGTAAGATCATTTCAGTTCTATGATGAAAAGGTGTTGAAGAAGGCTGGGGCAGAAAGCCTAACTGTTAAAAATATGCAGTTGTTCTAGGGTGTAGTTTAGTAGACTAGTTCTAGATATCTGAATTTTTTACTTTTACATGCAGAGTTTTTGAAACATCATAATATGTACACAGAAGATTCTGCTATAATAGGGTGGTTCCAATACATAAAGCAGTTTTAATCACCAAATAATACATTTACTTTGTACTCTATTTTCAGTATTGTGAAGTTTCCACAATATAGATATTCAGATAAATTAAAACCATATTTACATATAACAAAAATGGCAAATAATGAAATAATATAGTATCCAGCAAAATTAAGCAAAAATGTTTTGCAGATAATTAATTTCACAGTTTTAATTTAAATTAGACAATTTCAAGGTGGCATGTGTTTCAGAAATAAACATTAGGATTGCTAAAAGACTGTGTATCAAAAATAACTGCCTTAGAATTCATAAAATACTGGTACTGCCTCTTTCATCCTTACATATCAAAAATGCTTACAACCAGTAACTTGTTCTCAGCCACCTTATATCCATATGATATAGCAATTTAACAGATATGGCAGTTTAACTTCTTATGGCAGGTTCTTTCTGGTGACAACAGTGGACCATGTGTGTGTGTAAGCATGGCTGCTTTTAGTCTTCATAGGAATCCTATGTGACAGGGACAGTGCAATATCACCCCATAATAGGAAGTACTTACATAAAGAACTTCATGATAGGGTCATAAGGTATTATCTGAAAAAAGTTGTAAAATAAAAAAATTGGAAAAGCTTTAAAAATGATTGTAAAAGGTTTAATGGCTTAAATGAGATTTTAAACTTTCATGTATGGTACAGAAGCAATGGGCCCATAATTGTTAGACTGTTTAGGGCATATTTTGTTTTTAATTCAGTTCTGAGGGAACTCAAAACTCAGCAGATAAAAGATTTAATTTTGCAATTTCAATACCAGATTTATATAGATTGCTTACCATTCTGTGCCCAACCTTTATGCCTAGAGTGTATAATGCTACACATGGTTAAATGGTTTGCAATATTACCATTATAATACCGATAATAGAGGGTAGTGTATTATATCACTAAAGAATCTTGAAATGGCAAATCAGCCATTTAAATAGCAAACTAAATGTTATATTTAGGAAACGGCTATGCTGATTGGTTGAGGAAAAATGTCACCTCTCTTACATTAAATAAAATACCATTGGGAAATCTGATGGAAAGATAGCAGGGGATACTGGCATGCCAAACAGAAACACAGGATAGCAAGTTGCAGATGCAAAAGCAAACAACTTTGTTGGTACATAAAAACACGATGCTAATATATTACTGCCTTTGTATAAAGCCCACAAACTGCCTATTGATGAAACACTGGCTACAGGGGTCCTTTACTAGAACTGGCTTGTCAAAGCTTTTATACACAGAGGTTCTGGGAGTAAATGAAGTGAAGCTTATTTTTTTTATATCAGTGTTTATTATATGGGAATTTATGTAATGATATACATAATTTATTTGTCACGCACCAAGAAAGCTTTAATACTTAGTGTCACCATTTTATTAATTAATGTAATTTTCAAACTTTGAAATATTATACATTTTTGAAGAATTTGAGCCCATTACAAAATATAAGTGCTTGATATCTTCATAGGAAATCTATTTAAATCATCTTTGATGAATGAACATACTGTGGGAATGTAAACCTATTTACCTTTGCCTTTAATCAGTCCCAAAAGAAATGTCTCACCATACAACATCAAACAAGTTGGTCTTTTTAATTGGGGTTGATCCAAGTAAGTGCTAAAGAACCTTACCCATCAAAGTCTGTATTTCTTTTATAATGAGCAACTGCATAAACAGATGGTACAAGTTTTCATATTTTTGTTGTGCTTTCCAAAATGAAAACTATAAAGCTGCTTACATAAAATATATACTTCATTGTAACAAAAAATAAAGGGTAACCTTTTATTAAATTTAAAAAAAAGCCATGTTACAATGGGCAGTGTACACAATGTACATATAAAACATTGGTGCATTGAGTGTGGTTAGCCGTGCATATCTTAGCACCAGAATATTGTCCCAATCAATTGGATAGGTGCCAAAGCCTTTAACGTCCACAACTTGGACTAAACTCAATGATCGAAAAAGAAAGAGAGAAGGCAGGCTTTTTTATCGGCACAAAGAAGATAATAATATATAAAATCAATTACAATTTTTATTAGTATACAACAAAAACCTATAAAATTGTTTGTGAAGATAAAAACAATGTTTGTAAGGTAGCAAAATGTGTCATTTATCCTCACTGTACTACTGACTTTATGGGAATGGGTACTTATTCTACAGGGTGAGGGGGTGGATATCTGAGAACCCCTTATTTCAGATTACAAATACATTCCCCACTTGCATATCCCCATTAACCAGGGGTTATGATGTGGGGATAACTCCCTCTCCCCCATCTATGGCTACTGCTGAGGGGGGGGGGGGTAGTTATAAACTATGACAATGTGCCGAACCAGACCACCAAACATCAGATATGTTTGGCTATATTTTTTTTGGGCCAAAATATTCAGATTGATATTGTCACAGACGTGAACCCCAACACCAAGCCTAGTTTAGACCTAAATTGAGGTGTGGAGCACAGGCAATACACCGAATTGCAGGCAGGTCATATGCAGCCCTTCATCTGTGCAGTGACATCAGGGCTATAAACAAACAATACATGGATCAAAAGGTTGTGGTCTGGCTTGGAAATCACAGAATTTATTTTTAAATACCTACACTGTTTATTTAATTAGTTACATTTTTCTTTAAACATAAAATGATTACTGATTTATAAAATTGAATAAACTTCTAAACGTATCTATTTTTTCTGACATTGTTTTTTAACTGTGTGTCTAAGGAAGGAGAGTAAATGTAAATGAGATTATTTTTCATCTGACCTTATTTTCTCTACATTAAATATTTTGATCGTCTCTAAAACAAAGCTGTCTGAGAATATGCATTTATTTAAATAATGAGACATTTTCCTAGGAGAATTAAAGGAAAAAGAAAACAAATATCTTGACACTTTTTTTTCATCAAAACACAAAATCAGTATATCTTTTTATTTGCAAAGTAGTTCTAGTTCTCCTTTTTTTTAATTATTTTTACTAACAAAATAGTCATAGTTCACAATAAAAAAGCAACCTTCTTTTAAACAAAATACAATCTCCATGAGCTAAACACAACGTATTGTGATACAAAAATTAAAATTTTAGGTGTCCAAAGAAATATTAAAAAGCCATATACTAATAACTTTTTATTGGGGGAATGTTGTGTTCTCCATTACACTTTCATTTTAACCCATTTGTGTACCAGTTAATTTTTGGTGGGGGCAGCCTGTGTTAACTATTATACTTTTATTTTCAGTCCATTTTTGAAGAACATGTAATAAGAAAAACTGACATTCTCTTACTGCACGTTATATACAGTTAGTGATTTTATAATATTTTAACAGAAATATGAACCTTTTAAAAACTTTTTTAAAATGCAAATAAAAAAGTATTGTCTATCTTCTGCATTGGTACTGTTGTCTGTGAATACATAGTTTTTTTTTTGTCTCTTGAAGACTTGCATCTGCAAACACTGCAGTGGTAAAAGCCTAACTGAGAAAAACAGTACCTCTGCAATACAGTTGACTGCTAAAAAAGAAAAATGTTTCCACACCACAGCCAGCATTTTTCCTAACCTCAGCTAGCCTGGCAACTGTTTATTTACCATAAAAATATTCTTAGTTCTTTTTACATTGACTGGGTTGTGTAACTAAGCTTTTGTATATTAGACTCTTGTGCAGCAGACACTTGTAGATATATGCTGGATCTTAGAACACACATATGGAAGCAGTGCATACACTAAGTAGGTAATTAGAAATATGTATTGTACAGTCCAGGGCTGTGACCAGAAGTATGTAATATGCAGTGCAATATCCGTAAGAATGCAACATACAAAGGTAGGGAGTTTACATAATCTGGTGGTAATGTGCACAATATCTTACATTAATCCGATTGTTGCACTCTCTCTGCTCACTTTGGACTGCTGCATGCTCAACAAAGAAAACAATAATGCACCAGCAAAACCCTCTTTATTCAAACCCCTTTCTATTCCATCAAAAATCCCACCCTACAGCTAAAATCTCTAGACAAGAACCACTAATCCCCCCAGCAAAAATCTCATTCTCTCAACAGAAATCCTTCCTCAGTAAAATTCCAATCTAACAGCAATTCCCCAAACAAAAAGAACATAAAAGCCAATATCTTTAGCTTATCCCTGCACTCCTAACCTTCTTCTGCTCACCTCTACACTCCCCACACCCCTTTTTCATCACTTCTCAATTCTGTTCCCCTCTCTATCTCTCTAACATCACTGTGTAACCATAGCAGGCCCTGCACATTTTTCCAATTGTATTTCTAGAACATCCCTGCCACATAAATAAACCACTCATCTGCGTGCATCATCATGTGCATCTTTTCCACCACCACACCCCCATACGTGTAAACAACTGCACACAGTAGTGAGCAAAAGAAATAGGGTGAT
The DNA here is from genome assembly GCF_032062135.1 of Pyxicephalus adspersus. NCBI lineage: Eukaryota > Metazoa > Chordata > Amphibia > Anura > Pyxicephalidae > Pyxicephalus > Pyxicephalus adspersus. Next base: position 69,236,302 of record NC_092862.1, on the reverse strand, counting down.
ACAATGGTTAAAAAGTGGAGAAGAGGCATATGTTCGATCATTAAATTCCCAAACCAGTTCAACACTGCATCTGTTCCGCAATTGTACTCCTTGGGCCTGATTTATTAAGCTCTCCAATTCTGGAGAGGGTACACTTTTATCAGTGAAGCTGGGTGATCAAGCAAACCTGGAATGGATCTGGTCCAGGATTGAAAACATTTGATAACAAATAGCAAATGACTTTGAATAAATACATTCCAGGTTCCCGATCACCCAGCCTAACTGCTGAAAGGGTATCCTCTACAGTCTTGGAGGTTATAATATGAATTCAGGCCTCATGTGTTTATCCACTGTAACCCCCCCCCCCCACACACACACACACACACTCACCTATAGACTACCACCAAAAAACTCTGACCTTACTGACATTCTAGCATTGAAAATCACATGACTAGAAAGAAATGTTGTGAAAGCGACCTTTTTTTTAAAAAAGTAGAGGGTTGCTGCAGTGTTTGGCACATAAAAGTGATAACTTGCATATACCCCAGGTGCCCATCACTGATAGTGGCCACAAGGATTCCTTGGAGCAAGGGTATAGAGTTCCTTTAGCTAGCTGACACAGATACCTAGAGGTTCTGATATACTTGGAAGGATTTCAGAATAGGATTGCATCACAGCTATAGATCAGTTTGTGCAGCTATCATTCATTGTGACTTCTAATTCAGTAATTCATTGTGACTAATGTTCAGTTATAAGTTACTAAATGTAACCTTATTTATCATTACATGAGCTTTAGGTAAAAATGTAAACATTATAAATTTAAAGCTGCACTTTTTTAATTAAACCACATTGATTTAAGCAAGAAGATAATATGAGATGCTGTTGGTAGGTCCAAATTATTGAGTAGGTTGATCAGGTGTTTTTTTTTAGAAGTCAATTCTAGAAATGAAAATGAACTGGGATCCCACCATCCACTCAACTTTTTAAGAAAGCAAGCTCCTTAGGCTAAAATAAGTAGAAAAAAATATTTTCTTTGTCAGATCAAATTTACAATGTGTTTAGCACTGCAATATGGCATATTTATTTCTGATAGTTAACTGGAACTTTCCTCATACAAAAGTGTTAATTATTATCATTATCAGGGGTAAATTCTTATGCGAATAACATATTCATTTGGATAGTGGTGGAGTTGGCAATAGTCACAGTAAATTGGGAAATATCATTTTCTTTGTACGATCAACATATGGCTCAAGCATGCTCTTCAAATAAATCTGATCAACAATTTTTTCGAATGTGAGCATTTTTCCATCTGCTCCGCTGTTCATAATATGTAATATTTTGGAATGTCTTGCTCAAAAAACAAACAGCAATACAAAGGTTTAATATCCAAGTTTGTTTTGTGTGCTAATCATATACTCCTCAGATGTTCTTTGTTTAATTTATAACTACAAATTAATAACAGAACTTTTGTTTTGTTACTTATTTTAGCTGAAAAATAATTCAAACAACAACTGAAATCTCATAAGTGATGAAGTTAGAGCATGTTCAGACCAGTGTTTTTCATTGGACTAAACCATTGGACCACATGGGTCTGTTCATGATCCTTTATTTGGCAGGTGGTGGTAGATGGCATAGTAGCTGCTCATATTTTCAGATGCTACATGCAGAATCCAGGGCCAGTTTGGGCCTGTGCAAGCACTCAACACTCTTTTATGAAAAATCCTGAAAACACCTAGCAGTAACTGTGTGTTATAGCTTCCAGATGCCCAGTATTTTACAGGGGTTCTTGCTGCGGAAAGAAAGGTTTATGGGTAGTACCTGCCACATACTTACGTCACATATTCCAGGAGGCTGTGGGATTCTACACAGAACACTGGTAGAAACACACAATCGTGTTCTATTTTTGCACACAATCAAGCATTTGGTGATTTTGTGGAACACTGATGAAACAGCATGCATGTATAGAATGAGATTAGGGGCTTCTGCCAGCACCCTGTGTAGAATCCAGCAGCTTTCAGGGATAAGTGATATAAGTATCCAAAGAGGCTGTAGGCTTACCTGTCAATCTTTCCCACCACAAGAACCCCAAAAGTGAAGAAAAGATGTATAAAAATATGTTTTAAACAATGTAATAGAGCAAGCAGTCCTATCACCCCGAATTAACTTTTCGGTGATACGAGATCACTCACTTTCATTTTACTTTCAATATCCAATGCAAATGCATTAGACCAAAATGGTACATTTTTGCTGAAATTTCCCATATTTAACAAAATGCCAGAAAAATATAAAACCTCTCAGGTTTGCTCATCCCTAGCCACTTTACACAATTATAGATAAACAAACCAATAATATGTGAAGTGTCAAAATCCAAAGTCAGAATGGCTGGGATCATGGAAAGATTTATTGTAGGACATAAATAAATATATATATATATATATATATATATATATTTATAATTATTGTAGGATATAAATAAATATTTAAATTTTTTACAATTCATACTATTGTGAGATGACATATTATGAAGCGCATACTAGTATATTTACAGCTTGATCTCAATTAGTTTGCAGTGTTGCAAAGCAAACCAAAAAGTATAAATACAGTGCAACAAATGTAACAATAAATTAATTATTTTGTGAATAAGTACAATGTAACTTAAAAAAGTAGCACTTACCCAAAAGAAGATGAAGCATTAAAGATTCTAATTGACCTGTAATGGACTGTAGATACGCACAGAACAGAGAGCATGTGTGCGCTAATTAATTGCTATGATCTCACCATTGAGCTTAACAGATCCTCTTAATCGCGCAGCTGAAATCTAATCGCCTTAATTGGCAGATTTGCAACCCCTATTGCTCATTATTATCAAGGCAGGAATCCGGCTGGCAGTGAGGGAGTGAGTGTACGAGCGCACTCGACTCCGGACCGCGGAAACCCGGCTCGCTGGAAGCGCGAACGTATACGCGTCCAGCGAGCGCGCATTTCATTGATGAATCAGGGCCACAGTGTCATCTACTGGTGGCCAACAACCATGCACAAAAGATCAGTTAAAAGTAAATGAACCATCATACCCAACTCAAAAGTACAAACACTTTACCCTTTAAACAAAGAGTAAAAAAATATACAGACAGAGCCCATGGGTTTTTTATAACACACCATGGATGTATTTGTTCACGCTAATTGAAATGCCATTTCTTTTAGTTACGGTTTTGTATTTCAATATTTTTTTATTAGTTTTCAATAAACAGGGTGACAACAATTTTATTTAACATATATAAATATACAATTATATATAGTCTGGCCTAAACAGACAAAAAATAATTAATGAAAACATACCAAGTAAATTTCCTATAATACTCCCATGCTTATTCCAACACAATCTAAGAATTCCAAACGCTTACAAATTTCTTTCCTTTCCAACACTTAGTGTCCATTGTAAAAATTATTCATATGTGCAATTTCAAGGTAATAAACTTTAATTATGTTTGTGACAGGTGATGTCCATAATACATTTTTATATAGTGTTTAAAAATTCCTTGAAACTAACTTTCCTTGAGCTCTTTCCAAGTTCTAAAATCATGTTATTATATTAATTGACAATAATACTATAATACAGTGTCTTTAATTAATGTAAATTATTAATCTGAGTACTAGACCACCAAGACAATCACATGCAAGGCACAAGACGGTTTCTAAACGGAGGGATAAAAAGTAAATTGATAAATCGATAACTTATTATTTATTAGAATAAATAATGTTGATTACGGTTTTGAAAGTTATCAGTGAAGGGCACATTTAATACCCTAGGTTTATACTTGAGTCGAAGCAAGTTAACTGTATTCCCAAATTTATATTTAAATTGGTTTATATTGTGTATAAATGGTAAAATTGCACTATTTATTTGTATTTGTACAAGTAAGAGAACACTGTCCGAGTGCTAAAAAGTGTGTGTGTGCACTGGTAAAATTTCAAAACAATTGTTCTTTCTACAGAAAAGAACCTATATGGTTGGGGGGGGGGGGTCCTTGAAAAATATCAAAGAACAACATGATGGCATATTTAAAAAAGAACTCCACTCCAGAAAAACAAATTGTCAGTATTTGTGCAAAATATGAGGATAAATGTATATGAAATTTCCTAAACTGAATATGAACAACAAAAGTTTGTGTATTTAGGAAGATCCTTCTAGATGAAACTTCAGTGTGTGCCCAAATTATATGGAAGCTTTTACAGTCCTACTACAGCACAAAATATGTGATATTTTATTATTTCCTCTAACACTGAAAAAACGGAAACAAATTGTAATTTTTTTTGGCATAATACTGCAATCAGTGTGTTTTGTGAGAGTAAAAGTGTGCAGTTCACATAATGGAGTGGACAAGTAAGGTCATTTAGTCAATTATACCTAAATACTTTAAGAAAAGTTACAAAGTAATAGTAAAATGCTTAAAAGCCAAAAGAATTTATGGTATTTAGGAGGTTAATGTGTTTCTGCAGTTTACACTATATACAATATATTCTTGATTCAGCCTAAAATGTTTTACACATTCCAATTAAATTTTCTCCTACTTTGATTATTGCGAAATGATTTTTTTTTCTGCTGAAATACTAGTTATGTACATTTGCAACTCAAGAATGTAATATAATTTGCAGAAAATGCTGACCTAAAAAAACCTGATATACTATTTCTTAAGTGAAGGAATGTTTTCTTTTTTACATTTTAACTTTAAAAGTACAGTACTCAAACAACTTTCTTAAAGTTCAATTTTAAACATTTCTGATCACAACATTCATACCCACCAGATTGCTTCATAGAACTGATTAGCGTTGGTTGCCAGGATATCCAGCTTCCCCCATGTTTGCTGGCACTGAATATGCAAGAGCACCAAAGTTACACCATCCCAGCCTGGCCAATCAAGATAGCTGAAGATCACAACTAGGAAGAGAAGAAGGAAGAAGATGGTGTTGCCCTTCAATAGAACAGGGACAGGTGAGTTAAGCGGGGTTTAGTTCCAGATACAATTTTTCAATAGAATTTGCAGGACAAAGTTTTTTAGTCCTCGCGTATTGTTTGCCCATTGGTTTGGCACACTTGGGTAACTTTATATAATCAATTTGAAGTCTTTAAAATGGGAATTGTCGTCTGGGAAGATGCTTAGTAGGCACAAATACTGTAGATACGGGGTTTATGCTGGTGCATAGGACCTGATTTATTAATGCTCCCCAAGATTGGAGAATATAGACTATCATAGGAGAACCTGGGTAATCCAGCAAACCAGGAATGGGTCTGGTATAGAATTGAAAAATTTTGCCAACTAATAGCAAATGGGTTTTAAGAATTTAAACCAATGTCACCTGGGAACTCCCCGTGATTCATCAGATGCAGAGGATGCCGTCCGGAGGAAGTGAGAAGACAGGCAAAGGAATGAAGGCTCTATTTATCATTGTTTTTCATTGTTTTAGTTTTCAGTATTTTTTTTTTTACCCCAATTCACACTCGGGGCTACCTCTGGGGAGGATGAAGCTCTCCAAGGTTGGAAAGGATATACTTTCATTCTTGCGATGGAATGGATCTGGTTATAGATTCAATACATTTGCTAGCAAATAGCAAATGACTTTAAGCCCCCTAGTGTTCTAATTCTGTCAGTTTTTTGATGCAAAAAGTGATCCTATTTTTTTGCATAGAAATTTTTGTTTATATTGTGGGCCTGTAATACTTAGGAATAACTCCCAGGTATAATAATTATATTTATTTATTATAATATAATCATAAATTATAATATAATACATATTTATAAATCATAATTATAAAACATAATGAAATAGTAGACCACAACAATGTAATTTATCAAAAAAAAATATTTTATCAAAATCTTCTCACTGAAATTTTCCAAGCAAGGGTGCAATATTATTAATAAATAATATTATAAATTAGATGCAGATTTTGGAAAAAAAATTTTTACATTTTTAGTAGACATTCCGGGTGTGGTAGATTTTGAAGCAGGGTGCTGCACAAAGTCCAACATCACAGTCAGGACAGTAGAACCTGGTTTCCTTGCGTTTCTTCCTTCCTCTGTCATCGGTCTTTGAGTAGTAAACCACGCACATCCTTGTAGGTGCTGCCATTTTCTGGGTTGGTGGAATGTATTCAGTGAAGTGACGACCGATTAGGTGTTCTTGGTTGTAAATGGTGGAAGCACAACGTCCAGGTCTATTAATAGCCACTGATGGTGTTTGGTGGTTCTTGACTATGCATTTTGGAAACTTGCAAAATAAAGTCTGAATGATTCACAGGCCTCTGACTATTTTTTTGTGCAGAATGTAGGCATTCCATAGGCACTGCTCAACTAGATGCCTGAAAATCTTCTTGTAGTACTTCCTTTGCTGTTTCCTCATCGCTGGGTAGAATGTGTTTTGTGTGTACCAGAACAGTGGAGGCATCATGGACAGTACTCATCAGGCACACATCTTTCTTGTCACGCCATCTCAAGGCCATCATCTTGCCTTTCTGACAGTCAACAATTTCTCCTGTATTCAGCTTCCATTTTGCAGACAGTGATAGCAGGTTGCGCTGGTTAGTCCTAACGGTTCCATAGGCATCTGTTCTGTGTTGCAGAAGATACTCATAAAGCTCAGAAGAGGTGTAGAAAAAGGTATCAAAAGGTCAGATCAAGGTCAGGGCAAAGAGTGGGCAAAATGTAAATCAGGGCACTGGGCAATGATGCTTGGTGCACTAAAATGTGTATTTATAATTTTATTTTGTGTTTTGTAGTGTATTTTACTGTAAAAAAAAATTCAAAAGCAGATTACATAGTAATCTGCTTTTAAATTTCCCGTCCCCACAATCCATTACTCCACCGCATCACTCGGAAGATGTCATATGGGGATATCGCCGCCCTGCTCACTCCACTGAATCCACCAACGAAGCTGCTCGCATCACCCAGAGGCTGCGAGCGTCACATCTTCCGGGTGATGTGAGTAGCTATAGTAAATTCCGGGTGTGATGCCAGCGTGAAATAGCCGCTGGCATCACCACCGGAATTTACTATTGCTGCTTGCATCTGCAGTTAGATGTGATGCACCATGCAGAAATCCTGAATGGTGCATCGCATCTCACTGATAATATGCTCAGCGGCAAGGCCGGGACCCGGGCAGCACTTAAAAGCAGATTACTCAGTAATATGCTTTTAAATTTCCTGCCCGGCCATGCCCCCCCCCCCCCACAGACAGATGCCCAGGCATCACAGAGGGATCGACCGAAAGTTCTAAAGTTACCCCCAGTGTGACTTGGGGTTACCGCTTTTTGCATGTTTTTTCCACCCCAAGTCACACTCGAGATTACTCCTAGGGGGGGTTAAAGAAATCAACTCCAGGTTTGCTGGATCTCTCAGTTTCACTGATGAAAGTGTACCCTCTCCAGCCTTGGAGGGCTTTAATAAATCAGGTCTTTAGTTGGAAGTGCTAACTCTGATCAGACACCTTGTGCCCTTTGTAATCTGGCGGCTCCTTTTTCTGTGAATGATTTTATTTAGTGCCCTTAAATCATGCACCAGCCTGTAGGTGACCATTTTGTCATTTTATGGAACAGAGTCAGGCAATTGGGAACTTTCTCATTTCTCTGCAGCTTTACCTACAGAGGCCTTTTTAGGGGATTCTTGCAGAGACATGTAATTCCTTTTTAGTCCTACTGCTTTAGATCCTTGTTGAGGATTCCTGTTCATCTTTCTAGAGAAGTCTTTCTTTTTTCAAAATGTACATGAAGCACATTTAAGAATCATAACCATCAGTTTGAGAAAACATGGGTATGTATAGGTGAGGGCAGCAGTTTTCAGTGATTCCCCCTGCCATCCTTTTGCTTATTGTCAAAATCCCACTCTCTGGCACTTGCTATTTCGCCTTCTTCATGGTACCCTGCTTTTACAATTATACCACTTTCTAGACTTTCTTTGTGTCCAACATCCTCTTTTTATCAACCTCATTAGTTACTAGCATTGTTCTCACACATATTCCAATGTTTCTTCCATTGGGATGGGCAGTATACTGCCTTTCTCTCAATTCCAGGTCCGACCCACCCACTGATGTGCCCAGAAAAGTCTCTTCAATAGGCTTTCAATGGCAACAATCCTACGGTAGCATCTGCTACAATTTTTAGTCACTTGTGATTATGCCATATAGTTACTCCTTTTCCTTGCCTAAGCATATGCTTGAGTGCACAAGAATAAACTTTTATTGCCACTTCTGCTGCTTCTTCTTTTATTGTTTAATCTTCATGGGTGAATTAATTCCCAGGGCCTCAGTGTGTTGTAGTTTAACTCAACACATCTCCCTGGCCTCTGTTTCTTTAACCACAGACCACAAAACAGCAAGGGTGGGAAGGGTGGGAAGCCTTCTTTCTGAATGTAGTGATCTCCAACCTTGTGAATGCCATTTATGATTAGCTATTCTAATTGGATATATCCCTCCTGCACTTGGCAGACCCAAAAAAAATGGTTACTGACTGTGAACCACCTTGAAGCAACCAGAAGCAACCACCTTGCCTTCTGAGGACTGTGAGGACTGTGGATTGTAACCTGCTCACTCTGAGTGGAGGCATTTCTGCTCCCTTTGGGTCTGATTTATTAACCTTCCTAGCGGTAACCCCGAGTGTGACTCGGGATAGAAAAAAGTTGCTGAAAGCTGTAACCCCGAGTTATACTCGGGTAGGTAAACCTATGGGAAGTAATAGTAAATTAAGCCTTACCTGATCCGCCGACGTCCCGCCCCATCCATCGCCGCGATCCCTGTCTTCTTCGTTTTTTCTCTGGCCGGCTTCTGCACATGATGAGTCACCGGGCGAGTTCCCAGTGACGTTGGTGCATGTGTACGTTGCTGGTGGGGCGGGAAATTAAAAATCCATTTGTATTGCATTCAATGCAAAATAACTGTATTGAATGCATTACATTGGATTTATATGTGTAAAAGCAGTACATTGTTTTCAAGATCATTTATTTTACAATATAATAGTATGAGTATAAATTGTATTTTTTTTATTTGAAGATATATATATATATATATATATATATATATAATTATATATAAATAATAATGTATTCAATTTATTATTTTTACATGATTTTGTGTTTGAAACTTTATTATACTCATACTTTTATAATATACCGTAAAATAAATTTTCATGAAAAACAATGTACCGCTTTTAGACATATAAAACTGGAAAAAAATGATCCGCTAGGGAGGTTAATGATACCAAATAAAACATTTCTGTGATCATTTATTTATTTAACTGTCATTGTGACTGGTGATGTAATATCTGTTATACTAGCAATAGCTTTTATATCACCATTTCTGTCAATTTTTATGACATTTATGTGTAACTTCCTAACCTTTGGTTGGTGAAGAATATGTACGTGTACTGTTATCTATTGAGGGTCACATATTGTAACACAGTATTAGCAAACAACCTTGTGTTGGCAAATCAGTTTACTAAAAGAAGATTATCTCAATCTCATAATCACGGTTTACAGCTGTACAAAATCATAGTTCTCCCAAAAAGGCTTAAATCTTAAATGTCCACTACAAGGTCTTTTTAAAAACTATTGTTTGTTGAACTATTTATTTTCACTATAAGACGTACAAGTAGGATTATTATCATCATCGGTTAGTTAGAATTGGTTCACAATATGTACATTACTGACAGTAACAAAAAAATGCCATATATTATTATATTGTAAGCCTTCTCTTGCATGCACCTACTTTGCATACTAATTGTTAAATTGCTGCAGGAAAGTTTAAAAAACTAGCTGGATTTTGAACACTGCAAGGTTATGTTTAAGTATTGACACTTTTATAGAGCCTTATTTATGACTGGATCACCCAGCTTCACTGAAAAAGTGTATCCTCTCCAGCCTAATAGCAAATGAATTTTAGGAAACCCACTCTATACTTACTGGATCACCCAGGTTCACTGTTACAAATGTATCCTCTCCAGCCTTAGAGAGCTTTAATAAATCAGGCCCACTGTGTGTTATGATTATGGATGAGCAGCTTAGTCCTACAAACTGATTTTGCAGGATTTTCACAAAAATATGCAAAAAATCTGCCATGTTCTGATGATGTGTTTTAATGGATGCACACCTACGACATTACTCCCCTAAAACATTTTCGACTGAAATTGAGGGAAAGTATTAAAACACACATTAACCACCTGAGCGTTACACTGATGTCTAGATTTCTGTACCAAAAGCGTTACAGGTTTTCATGAAATTTTTTTTTTTTAAATTGTAGACCTGTAACTTACAGAAATATGTCCGAAATTGGATTGGATTCAGGACTTTGTATTCAATCCAATACAAAATGAGAACAAAATTCAAACTCTCATTATGTATTGGATTGAATACAAACTCCTGTATCCAATCCAATTCAAAATACATACTTTGTATTTATTGTTAATTATTTTGTATTGGATTGGATACAGGACTTTGTACTCAATCCAATACAAAATGAATGAATGAGTTTGAATTTGAATTTCCCGCACACGCGCCGATGTCATCACGCACGCACAAGAAGCCGGTCGGCTTTTTTTTTCTCCGCCGGCCGGCTTCTTGTGTTAGAAGCACCCGACGCTGGACGGAGAACGACGTGGGATGATCAGCGGGACCAGGTAAGAAGCCAGCCGGCATCTTGTGGTCCGCCGGCCGGCATCTAGTGTTATGCTGGCCAGCATCTTACCGGTCCCGCTGGTATAGGAGATGGCACCCGACGCTGGAGGACGACGCTGGAACACGGACCCGACGCTGGAACACGGACCCGACGCTGGATGAGCACAGGGGGACCAGGTAAGTGAGATTTTAATATAGACGGAAAAGTACGGGGTTATCGATAGTTGCAAATATTTTTTGCACGGAAAAGTACAGGGTTAGCGGTTGGGAGGTTAACGTGTGTATTTGCATTTGTCATGTAACGATTGTTGTGTGATTCCAATATGTGTTGCAATTTCAAGTCCACAGAAATAGGCAGCATTGCATCAGAGTTGCATCCCTGGTCTTTGCTTATCTTTTGGAACATTTGCATTTAGAATAGTGAGATGCCCAACAGGAATATAAACACTGAAAAAAAAACCAAAGCAAAAGTTCTTTTCCTACTCTATTCAAAACTAAAATGATAACAGTTGTAAGAGTTTAAATATTTATTTTTTTGGTTATATTTTATTCATTGTTATAATTGTTTTATTACCTTCATTTCATCATTTCCTACTTAATTAAAATTTACTATTTTAAACCCTGTCTATGTAATTAATCTATATTATGCTCCGCTATATTAAAATACTCATAATCATGTAATCATAAGACGATATTAAGCAATAGCCTAAACAATACATTCCTATAAGTAGCATGAGCTAATTAAATCTGTACATACCATTGCCGAACAATTTATAGTGGCATGACACTTGTTTTTGCTTCATGTCCGTGATATATCTAGGATAAAAAAAAAATAAATAAATAAAAAAACACAGCTACACAAACAACAAAATTAGGCAATGAGATGATGACAGGTCACTATTTTTGCTGGACAGTTTTCTTGAAATATCTGTCGAAATTTCCTGTGTGTAACCACTGTAAAACTCCAATTCACCCCAATTATAAGCCCTGGTCTGTCATTCACTCCCCTGGCAGCAACCCTTAATGCATTCAATGTTTCATAGCTTGGAAAGATGCCAGGGAAGAGACTGATGGACCATGAATGATGATTGGATCATAGTGTGACAGAAGACTGTGAGCTGAATACTTTGATCTTATCAACAAACAAAGTGATTTTGTGTGTGTCTTTCTGTATTGTCTCCCTAGTTCCTATAATATCAATACTTTGTATGTCAAGTATGGAAGGCCTATATTAGGAAGCAAGATATATGGAAGCCTGGGCACCATTTTCAGTGCTGTATAGGGGCACAATAATATTAACAATTTTTCCAGTATTCTTTACTGGAAACTTCAGGCAAAGATTCAACTGCATAGTAAATGTCTTTACTATAATGTACCTTTGAAAAAGGAATTTGCTGAAAATTAGGGATTGCATTGTTTTTGCCATATTTTTTTCTAATAATCTAGTATTTAGTAATCTAGTAAGATTTGCAAACATTATTACACAAGATAAGCTTGGGAAGCAGTATGCATTGAAGTCTATGGCTGTCAAATTTGTAAGTTAAATTTACAGTCCTTGAACATGGTGTCGTCACCAGTCCTTCCTGAGGGTGAAGCAGGGGATCCTGTGGCAATACATTTTAAAGGAAAAAATGTAAAAAAAAAGACATGTAATTCCCTATAAATCAAAGGAATGAGCAGGCAATTTTTGCACACTTTCACTAAAAATCTACCCTGGAAAATCTAATTTTCATGCAAATGTGCTGAAAATTACACTCATTTTTACTATATGGCAAAAAAATGCAAACAAACAGTGTTTACAGATGTCATTGGGGGGTATAGTGAGCATGTACAACCATATCCTAAAACCAATAAGAATTTAGCTCCCATCTCTATAAATGTCACAAACTTCGAGTTTCTTTCTTATTCTGATTCTTTCTCTTGATCAGGGTAGGGTGAGGGAATGTTTAGAACAGAAGACACAGCTTTTATTATTATTATTATTATTAAATAATAAACAGGATATTATTAGACACAACATATTACGAAGCTCTGTACATTAAAATGGGTTGCAAATGACAGACAAATACAGACAGTGACAGAGGAGAGGAGGACCCTGCCCCGAAGAGCTTACAATCTAGGAGGTGGGGGAATAGCACACAATAGTAGGGGAGATATGTAGTGGTGGGAAGTAGTGACGGTTTCAAAAGACAGAAGAAGATGGGTAGGCAAGTTTAAAAAAAAATGGATTTTGAGTGCTCTTTAAATGAGCAGAAAGTAAGAGCAAGGCAAGAGGGATGAGGAAGACCATTCCAGAAAGTTGGGGCAGCTCTAGAAATGTCTTGTAGCCATGCGTGTGATGAGGTTATGAGTGAGGAAGTCAGTTGAAGGTCATCGGAGGAGCGGAGATGGCGGCTTTGGGAGTATTTTTTACCAGGTTAGAAAGGTAAGTAAGACAAGAACTGTGGAGGGATTTGAAGGGAAAGCACAGGAGCTTGAATTTGATTCTAAGGTGAAATGGAAGCCAGTGTAGAAAGACTAACTGCAGCGTTCATAATAGATTGGAGAGGAGAGAGTCGGGTTAGTGGAATACCAGAGAGGAGGATGTTACAGTCAGTAGTCCAGACGAGAGATGATAAGAGCATTTACAAGGAGTTTGGTGATCTCTGGGGACAGGTAGGGGCAGATTTTGGAGCTCTTGCATAGGTGAAAGTGGCAGGACCTGTAAATGTTTTGAATATGAGGGGTGAATGAGAGGGCAGAATCAAAGGTGATGCCAAGACAATGTGCCTAAGGGGAGTGAAAGGGTCTGAGACACTCCATTCTGTTGCCTGAGTCACTCAATTTTGTTTCAGAGTTTAGTTATGAGAACTGTGTTTAGACTCTGTGTATAAACCTGATGTTCTGCCAAGACAAGTGTCCTTGTTAATTTTGCCAACTCAGATAATGTTGATTGTTTATGAATAACAAGATGTTTTGTACGTGTCTGAAATTATGTAGCTAATTATTTTCAGATCTAGAATAGATACACTAGTATCTATCTATTCTAATGAATGAGCATGCGCTATGGCATATTGTTATGTTATAAAAACTAGATGTTTGTTACAATAAAGTTGAAGATAGCTTGATACCATAAAAGTGTATGCGTCGTTGACCAATTCTTCCCAGGCGCCTGTTCTGATGAGAGACACTGGGATGGTGAGAGATCACAGAGGAATAGAGCCAAGAAACCTGCAGATCCTTTCAGGGAGGGACAATGACAATGGTATTAACAGCTAGAAATATGTCAGGGGGAGTTTCGGAATTTGAAGGGGGGAAGATGATGAGTTCTGTTTTATCCAGGTTGAGTGTCAGGAACCGATTCGACGAAATTTTGAGGACCCATTAAAAGATTGAGGACATTTTTGCGAGAATGTCAAAGGCATTCTTGCTCATCCCGAATAAATACACAGGGCTGAGATTTGGCAAGCAGAATGGGAGATGTACCATACACAATCAGATGAGGGGGAAAACAATTGGATACACAGGGCTGAGATTTGGCAGGCAGAATGGGAGATTTACCTGTAGAAGGGGAAATAAATGCAGATTAGTTGCAGCCAGATATAGAAGGTGAATTCATCAGTGATGTTAGCAGAGGATGATGATGATGATTATGATGTAATGATTTGCGTCTGTACAGGAAAAAAACATTTTACAGAAGAATTACAGTCTCTTTAGGGCTAGATCATTTATGTATTCAGGGAGAGACCTAATGCTCTCATCTACTGAGAGTGACTGCTTCTTTTGTCATCCCTGTTAGTAGCTTCTTAGTGCTGCTATCCAATAGCACAGTAAGGCAGAAAACTCCATTATTGCATAGTGCAGACCTCCAATTTTAGTATTATTTTTTTTGTTTGTTTTTACTTTTTTCACACAGTTTGCAAAATTTCTTTGTATTTACCACAGTTTACAGTGAAATATTATATGTAGGTACTAATCACAGAGTCTGCAGTCATGATCCTAATTGATGCAAATATGCACTACAGATACAACAATCATAATCCTAAGATTCCCTATCCCTATGCTGAAAACAAATTCTCAGGTAGCCTGCGATTCAATGCATTTACTTCTCAGCATATAATACCCGTAGTAAAGTTCCTCCTACCTTCTTTATGATTTCATATACAAACAGTTAATAAAACAAGCTTGTAAAAATGTAGCAGTACTTTGTAATTTTAATCATAATGCAGCTCTCAAAAATATATTGTAATGCGCCTGGGCACACAAACCACAACCAACTCCAGATATCCTTCAATCAGGCTTTATTCAATGTCATAAAGCATGACAAGGGTTAAGTCCAAATAAGCGAAGTACAAGAGGGTAAGGCAAAGACAGGTCAAGAACAATCCGAGGTCAGGGCAGGCAGCAGGCAGAATGGTCATTAACAATCCGAGGTCAGGGCAGGCAGAGTTCAAGCAGAGTCAGCTTCAGACCAGGTCGCTATGGAGATGACAAAAGGAGATAAACTTAAACCAACACAAGGATGCACCCAAGCACACTGTGTTCACAGAGGCTTATAGCGGGCAATAGTGTACAGGACAGGCTCTCCTTAAATGGCCAGAGTGACCAATGACCTTGCGCCACCTGGCGCCGTCTGATAGGAGACTAACTGAATCCCCTGCGACCGATAGGCCTCAGGGAATTCAAACTAACTATGTCCCGCCCCGCGGCGAGGCAGCCAAGTGCCACGCCCTCGGGGGGTACAAGAGGGATGCATGGTAGCACGCGCACCTCTTCCCACAGCACCCCTAGGAGGTGCACTACTTTGCACATGCAAAGGAGTGCTGAGAGCAGGAGTTTCAGTAACCACGTCCGAAGGGATGCAAGGGATGCCGCCTGGCTGAACAGTAGTTTGGCCAGGACGGATCCCTCCACCTGCAGAGAGAAACATGCTGCGAGCAAAGCAGCAGCCTCGGCCATGCTGCCTGCTACAGCGGCGTCTCCCTCTGCGGCTGGGATCCCCAGGGACACCGCGGGCTCGCAGGACGGGTAAGTTCCTTACGTATATAAATTGCAATATTTTTGCCTTCTCGTTGACCTCAATTTACCTAAATTTTTACCTTTTTAACAACAATATGCTAAATAAAAAAATCACAAATATGAAACTTTTAATTTATTTATCACTAAAAAATAGTATGTTTGGCAAAACATTATTTTATAGATCATTTCATTTGCATTATTGCAATATTATTCATTACATCCATCCATAATATGTTTTTTCCCACTCAGAAAAACCTATTGTATTGTAATTGGGTAAATTTGCTAGCTGCAGCATTGTACCAAATAATATACATGTTCATGTTGTTTATATAAAAAATTGTCATGGGGGTCCATCTAACCCAATTTTTCTCAAACAAGGTTCTGTGGAATTCTAGCACACTTCCAAAGGTTGCTAAGGGTTCCTTGAGTAGTGAGCAATTTCTGCCTCTTAGGTCACTTACTACTGACACCAATCTATATCTATACCTGGGTATTTATAAGGGTGGCTATCTTTCCACTGGCCAAGATTGTTAGAAGCATTCTTCCTAATGGCCACCCGGCTAATGTAACATGAACTAGGTATATCATAAATATTGGCAGGGGTTCTCTGAAAGTTATTTTAAGGGTCCCCCGTGTTAAAAAGTTTGGGAAAAGCTAGTCTAACTCTTTCACTGCCATGGTCAACTTGTACCTTTGGTGGTTAAGATACTTTTTGCCAATTCTGGCTGTAAAATAAAATGTTCTACACACATTCCTTTTTTTAAACTATATAACCTTTGTTTTAAAGCAGACATATGAAGGATTTTAGATGTTACACCTAACACATCATAATCCATATTGCAAATTTCTACCTAAGTGTTTATACATACCATTAATATTTTTATTTTATGACATATATGCTTGTCAGAATTCGTATTCTCCTTAGATGTCACTTCCTTTTTTTGGCTGCAAAGTTCAAGCAAATGACAAGTTAATTTCAGCATGGTGAATGGGCTCCCAAGGTTCTTTCCACTCAAAAAACACTTTACATTTCTTATTAAAAAAATAGATAAACGAAACTTACATTTTGTCACTTTAGCACAAATGTGGATTTAAGTTAAAAAAAGACCAACGCACACAGGTTTACGTAATTTTTTGAAAACGTTGAAAGGTAATTAATGACATGTTGTTATGTACTTAAATGTAGGGGTCAACCCACATGCATTCTTTCTTTGGGGGGATGCAGGGAGAATCACTGGGAAACGTTTCATTACCCTTAATAAAAGAACCATGGACAGCATGGGGACAGTCTTTTTTACCAATCAGTTTTTTACCAATCTGGCCCTGGTGGCGCTAAAGTTGACGGGGAACACTGGGCACCAGGAGGGCAAGAGGGGTGCTAAACAAAGTATAGAAGCAGAGATCAATGGCAGGTTGAGTAACAGGAAGAAGTTAGTGGCATGCTGCCAGGGGCAGTGCAAAACAGCAGACAAAGCAGGTCAAGGAACAAGCTAAGATCATCATAAGTTAAACAATACTTAGAGTCCATACAAAGGCAACAGAAGGGTGATTTATGGAAGGTCAGAATAAAATCCAAGTCACCACAGATGATCCAGGAGCACAGGTTTGGTCAGGTTCATACAAGACTGAAGAGCAGTCAGCAAGGCAGCAGGCATGGAACAAAGTTTAAATAGGCCCCCTTGCATTAGCCCAGAAATGTATGCATGCACTGGTCATGCAGCCATGAAAATTGTGATAATAAAGAACAGAGAGATACCTGCACAGGGTACAAAAGTAAAATTTGAACGGTACACTTGCAAGCACAGTTTACTGCTATTGCCCTGTGAATTATTGATGGGAATTATTATCACAGTCATGTCTACCACAACCATTGCACAGTATCCAATCTGTAACCTACACCTTTCACTCAAATATTCTTTATAATCAGTGTTATCTTCGGACTTTCCATGACGTAGTAAATCACTTATTGCACTTTATGAATATGTAATTAGCAAACATGGCTAAGGCACTTGAATTTTCAATAATATTCTTGCATTAGCAACAAACATTCCACATGAATGCAAATAACTAGAATTATAAATGATACTAATAGCCAGGTTTCTATCCAAAAAATTTTAGCTGCTTAGTATAGGAAGAAATTATACACAGAAACTGCAACTCTACATGGATAATGTTTTTTTAAGTTATTAATACAGCTGCAAATGCAATGTAACAATATAATACCATTACCATCTGAAAGTTGTAACAGAAATAATAGAATGCATAATATTATTTTTTTTTTCAAATAATATATATGCAAATTTCTTAACCCTCAAAATTTATGACTATGAAACTGTTACAAACAGCAAACTGCAGTTTTTAAAACAATAGACTTTAAAAATGCAATGAAAATCTCTTATCTCAGCAAAGTTCAGCTAATTGATTATTATATAGTAACCTTTCTACTAAATTATGTGTCAGAAATACAGCTGATGCAATGCTAAATTTGCAAATACGATGCTAAGTGTGTTTAACCTGTACAAAATTAATGATGTGATGACAATAAGAAGGAATAATTGCTTTGCTTAAGCAATTTACATGCTTCAAAGTGGACAGCTTCTGGATGTTAGATTAGTATCATTTGCATATACACAGTTAGAAAATCGCAGTACCTTAAAACTTACAAAGTACATTAATCAAGACAAAGAATTCCACAGATCTGAATATATAAATCGATACAAAAGTTGTATCTGTCAAAACACCTTTCTGATTAAAAAATTGACAATAGCAGGCACAAAAAGGTACAGCTAACAAATCATTATATAATTAACTCCAGATTCAGAAGAGAAAGTAAAATTCATGTGAATACTCATGTTGTAAATATACTATAGTAATAATTAATAAAGCATTTTTTACCTGCAAGTCATCAATACATGAATGACCCCCCCAAACCCAACCTAACAAACAAAACAATGTTGTTAACTTATAATTTATGGATTCCCCCTGAGCAAATAGACAAAGACATTTATGTTATTTTTAGCATCTCACTAATTCTTAACTAGTGTTGGTCGAATAGCTCACTATTCGATTCGACAGCTATTCGGCCGAATATAGCAAAAAAATTTGGGTGGTCGAATTCGAATTCGAATCCCATTAAAGTCAATGGGAGAAAAATTCGTGTTTGTTTCAGCACTGTGTAGAGCTTCCACAGCCTCCAAACAGATGTAAAAAGATACATTATAAAAGGATACATAAAAAGATACATTGTAAAAAGATACATTGTAAAAGGATACATGAAAAGATACATTATAAAAAGATACATAACACTATTCCATACCCCTGTGCTTTACATGAAGATTAAAGAGCACCTGTCAAATCAATTTTAGGCTAAAGCTAGGTACCTGAGGAAAGGGAAAGCCTGATCAGGATTTCCCTTTTCTCAGCAACTCAGGGAGCAGAGCAATCAGCGGAGCTTTATGCTGACAGCTCTGCTCCCCTGATCCTGGAGCCAATATGAGGGCAATAGAGGTTGAATGGAAATATTGCTGTCGAATGCAGCAAGATTCGGTTCGGGTATACCCGAATTCGAACAGCCATATTCGGGTCGAATATAGGGACAACCCGAATTCGAACATCAACACTATTCTTAACATGTCTGGGATTTTTTTTATCTTACTGGGGCACCAGGCAATAAACTTTGAATGTACCGAGATGCAACAGTTATGTGCACAGATGGATACGATGTGACAATATCAGGACACACAAAACTGTGGCATACAAGGATTATAAAACTGCATATTTCCAATAAAACACTCTTAGCACACTCTTAACACAATGCATAGGATTATGTGAAAATGGCCATGCTTTACTGTGGAAACAGACATTGGGATCAAGGCACTGCCACATTGGACATGCACTAATTGCCCACTGTGACAGAGTGTCACTAAGAAGGTCAGGGACTGTGTTTAAAAGGTTCCAGGGAATGAATAGTAGATACTGTAGGTCTGTGTAAGTTTCTAGGAAGAAACCTGGTTCCTTAGGGCCTTGGAGCCGGCCAAGGGAGAGAAAGAGTGGGTTCTTGCTTTACTATTAGTCAGAGAGGGGTTATCTAAGTAAAGGTATGTAGTTGCTTAGCCGAGCCATTTCTTTTGTTCGCAAAAGTTCTAATAAATAGACAGGCAGGAGCCTGTTTTCAACTCCAACTTTGATGTCTGCTGTCTGATTCACTGCTGTCTTCTGACCCCATTGCTACAGGCGATCTCACACCCACCATCAAACAAAATTTTAAACAAATAACTTTAAGCAACACCAGCACTGCTCTGGTGGTGCTGACTTCTGGCATCTGCGGGATTTCCTCTTCCTCTTCATTCTCCTCCAATTCCTATTTCTGTGTCTCCATTTCCATAAGCCCCGAGTATCTATTTCATTGACTGATAATTTATGTTGATTCATTCTGGTAGGTAGCCACTTCTTGTGAGTGAATAGCTGTTCCATACTCATGTTCAGGCACTGGACATGGAAGTGGTTTGGGTTGTACATTTTTTTCCTCTCAAGAAGCTGCAGGATGGAAGGCTGGTATCCATATTGTAATATATAGTAGAATTAAGAGTGGAAATCAATGTTGGGGAGGATAATGTTGTCTTCACTTGAGACCTACCTTAAATGATTCTGGTTCTGCAACTGTGCCCCTCATCACTGCTTGAGGTATAGGGGGGTAAAACAATTTTGTCTTTCTCAATACAGGAAGCAGAATCTACTTGTGTGCCAAAAAAAAAAAAGAGAGAGATAAAAGAGAACAAAGCAGCGGCACTGGAAGGGGGAGCATAGTCAGTCATCTGCACTGTTTTCTTGTTGTGGTAAATCAGTATATGTTTATTCACAAATCACACAAATGGACATGAAAATGACAATGGTGACTTCTGAACAACATGCAGATAGCAAGGTTCTTTTGAATAGGCCCAGGAAGGTGGTACTGGTGGTAAGGGGACACAGATGTTCAAACATACTTCTTCTGATAGATGTGAATGGCCAGGGAGCAAAGCATAGTGTACAGCTCCTAACATAGGATATTGGGGGTTAGCATATGTTGACATAGGTCATGCTAAACAGAGGACAAGTGAGATTCAGAGCACATTTGAAGAGACTTATCCATAATACCTGTTTTGCTATGGAGTGATTTTTTTTTTTTTTTTTTTAATTTTTTTTTTTTGAAGGATATATAATATAAATCACAGTATCAAATAAAGTAACAAAGAAAAGACAGTAATATACATCCAGTTTTTTATAAGAAAGAAAGAAAATCACCACATGGATGATTATCAAACAGAGAAAAGAAAATAGGAAAACAAAAAAGAGAGGATAGAAATAAAGTGCAGTACAAAACACAGAAGAAAAGAAAAAATGAGATTAGCAGAATATATAGAAGCAGAAAAATAAAGATAAAGAAAACATAAACATACCCAGTCATTATTGAACCTAACTATATAAACATATAAACATATAAACATATCCGACATCTGTACATATCAATCACAAACAGCAGGTATGCTTAATTTGGGCCATAATAGCGGCCATATAGTAACAGCGAATACTAGGTAAGCCCAATCCACCGAGTCTCCTTTCCTTAATCATGATAGAATACTTACAGCGGGCTTTCCTATTAAGCCAAACATAAGTAGAGAGGTATTTTTGTGTTTGAGTAAAAAAGGTTACTGGAACTGGTATACATATTGTCCGAAATATATATAAAAATTTAGGTAATATAAACATCTTAAATGCCGCTATTCTTCCAGCTATAGAAAACTCCTGCTTTTGGAAAGATAGTAATTCTGCTTGCATGGTTAGTAGGAGCTTCTTATAATTAAGATCATAAAGAGATGAGGTACAAGTTGGTATGTTAATGCCCAAAAATGAAATATGAGATGTTTCCCACAAAAACGGAGAACCATCACTCCATTTTTCCACAGTACTCAGGGGTATGTTTAGCGGCAGAATATGTGACTTGGACATATTAAGCTTGTAGTATGAAGCTTTACTATATTGGTCAAGAATTCCTAAAACATTCTTCAAAGAAGGCAGCGGTTGGGTCAATATCAACATAATATCATCTGCAAATAGACTAATTTTATGTTCTCTACCTGCTATTAAAATACCATGGATCCTCGATTCCATCCTTATTTTTTCAGCTAGGGGTTCTGCTAGTAAAATAAAAATGAGAGGTGAAAGCCGACAGCCTTGTCGTGTACCATTGGAGATATCAAAGCTAGAGGAAAGCGTTCCAGATGCAAAAACTCTAGCGCTAGGTGTTGAGTACAAAGATAGAATAGCAGATCTGATCGAGCCTGATATTCCAAATTTATCTAGCACTGCCGATAGATATCCCCAGTGCACGCTGTCAAATGCTTTCTCAGCGTCTAAGGAAAACAGTATAGAAGGGCATTTATGTAACTCAGCGAATCTCAGGATGTTAATTAGTCGCCTAGTACCATCAGGGGCTTGCCTATTTTTAACAAACCCAACCTGGTCAGAATGGACCAGATCCGGGATAACCAAGGCTAACCTAACCGCCAAAGCCTTTGCATAGATCTTAATATCTGAGTTGAGAAGTGATATTGGTCTATATTGTGTAGGGTTTGAGTGGTCTTTTCCTTCTTTGGGAATAGTAACGATCACTGCTTGAAGCATTTCCTTAGGGAAGAGTCCCCCCTCAGCTGCTGTTTGAAATACCCGTACTAAGTATGGAGAAAGTTGCTCCTTATACACCTTATAATATTCATTCGGGAATCCATCTATTCCCGGAGTTTTATTATTTGGCAAAGCACCTATAATTTTCCCTATTTCAGTTATTGTGAAGGGAGCAGAGAGATATTGTAGTTGTGCTGGAGTAATTGTGGGTAAAGAAATGGAATTTAAAAAATGAGATATAGATAAATCAGTCGGTTGGAACGTATCACTATTATCCTTTAAATTATAGAGATTTTTATAGTAGTTACAGAAAGCTTCCGCTATTCCTTGGGGACTATAAGAAAACTTATTAGAGGTAGGTTCTAAAATAGAAAATATATTAGATTTAGTTCTTCTAAGTCTGAGTCTCCTAGCTAAATACGCTCCTGGTTTATTACCTAAAGAATATTGGTTAGCTTTCAATTTTTTAATATAGACATCGTATTTAAACAGCAGGAGAGATCTAAGTTGTAGTCTAGATTTAGATAAAGCAGCTATTAATTGTGTAGAAGGAGACTGTTTGTTAAGAGTTTCTAAGTCTCTAATAGACTGTAGTAAATTGTTAATTTGTGCCTTCCTAGTCTTATATTCGTGTGCACTAGCTTTAATAAATATACCTCGCATATAGGCCTTATGAGCGTTCCAAACATCAAAGATACTAACTTCTTTCGTATCATTCAGGGAAAAGTATAAGTCCTGTGCTTTCAAAAAGTCTTCACGATAAGCCGGATGTTTCAACAAAAAAGTTTTCAAACGCCATAAGTGAATAGGTCTAGAAGGTCGGGATCCCCACTCGATCGTCACTGGTGCATGGTCTGACCATGTTATGGGTTCAATGGTTGAATGAGAAATATTGATGAGAGAAGATAAATCTGTCAGAAAAAAGTCAATACGGGAGTACGAACCATGAATTTGCGAAAAAAATGTATAGTCTCTTTCCTCACCGTGTTGACATCTCCAAATATCGAAAAGTCCATATTCTATAAGAAGATTGCGTAAATCTTGATATCTTCGTTTGGATTTAGTTTTTGAGTCCAAAAGAGAATAAGGAGTAGCGTTGAAATCACCCCCTATCAACAAGGTTCCTTGTTTAACTTTGTTTATCTTTTTAAAAAGCTTCCTCAGATAAGAGTGTTGATTGTAGTTAGGGGCGTATATATTCACCAGCGTAAAAATTTCGTCTTTAATTTTACAAATTAGAATAAGATATCTACCATCTTCTCCAGCAATATGATTGAGATATTGATACGGAACAGAATCTCTAATTGCCGTCAATACTCCACATTTCTTTTTAGGTAAGTTCGCCATATATGTATGAGGGAAACACTTTAGTTTCCATTTAGGCAATTGAAGACTATGTAAGTGGGTTTCTTGAAGGAATATGATATCCGCTTTCAGCTGTTGCAGTTCTTTGGATAGTAAGTTTCTTTTGAATGGACTATTAAGACCCCGAACATTTAAGGAAACAAAACGTGTCATTTTTGCACTATTATAGAAGGGATCGCCATGGCTAAGAGAATCGTTTGGTCAATTGTCGTAATACAGATATCTGGATTAAAAGCAACAAAGAGAAAGTTAATGGCTGGGTAAACTGAGATAGTAACAGAAAAAAAAATGAGAAAAATATAAGAAAAAAAAGTAATGTTCTCCTGGGTTATAACCAGGAATATCGGGCAACAAAGAGTCATATTGACTGATTAGAAACCTGGTCCTGTGTTAAGAAGGGCTATACAGTAGGCATCATACCTCTCCATATCACTTATGACCAATCATGAAAAAGCTTTTTTGGAGATGACTGCGACTGAGTTTCAGGTCTGGGGTCTTCCAGATTCCATCTCTGAAGAAGTTGACGACCAGTGTCGATTGATGATACTGAATGGGTTGTTCCTTGATAAGTTATAACCAATTTAGTTGGGTAACCCCATCTATATGCGATCTGGTTTTCTCGCAATTTTTTAGTAATGGGCAACAATTTTCTCCGGTTTTGAATGGTCTGGGCAGACAAATCGGCAAACAATTGAATGTTGCGAAATTGTTCTGGAACAGAAAGAGCTTTCCTAGCTGCTAACATAACTTTTTCCTTAATATGGAAGAAATGCATACGCACTAATACATCTCTTGGGGTCTCAGCTGAGAGGAACGCTGGTTTAGGAATTCTGTGGGTTCGATCAATAGTCAGCTCTAAATCTGTTACAGAGGGGATTAGAACATGACACATTTGTTTGATAAAAGACTCTAACTCACCCACATTCACGGATTCAGGTATCCCTCTGAATTTAATATTATTGCGTCTAGACCGATCTTCCAAATCAGCTACTTTAGATCTAAGCCAGTTTAGTTCAGAGGTATGATCTTGATGGGCATCAATCAAAACGTTGTGTGCTTCAGAGAATTCTCCCATTTTAGTTTCTATATGTTGTACTCTTTTCCCCAGATTGGAAACAGTTGTATTAAATTTGCCCAGCATCGAATTTAAATCCTGTTGTATGGAATGTCTTAATGATAATAACATATCTTTCAGAGTTGCTGGTGAAAGATCTGTATCACTTACTTGGAAGCGCTCCAGATCTATGTCTGCCGTCAGGCCTTTAGTTGAGGCTGCTTGCTCCGTTACATTTACCACAGAATCCGGTGTGCGTGGTATATCTGGGTGTGGAAGCAGCGGTGACGGTCCTGAAGTAGTTGTTTGTTGAGAAGACTCATCCGCACTTTCAGGCGATCTTATTTTGGAGATGGGTGGTGGAGAAGAATCTCCTGCTGATCCTGCGGGAGAAGAGGCCGGAAAGGAAGGACTGCCGCCATCTTGATGTTGACGGGATTGTTGCGGCCTGAAGAAATAAGATAATTTCTGGGGTTCCGGTTTGCTTTTCTTTCGTCTAGTCATGTCAACCAAGGTCCGTAGGGTCTCAATATAGTCGAAAGGGTCTCGGAGGTTCAAAGTAGCTATAAAAAATCGTCGCTATAGCCCGCACTTGCACAGAGCTTTCTCAAACCGCGGCCATCTTAGAAGCCGGCCGGACACGCCCCCCTATGGAGTGATTTTTAATTGGGCTTGAGTTGTGATGACTAGGGATGAGCGAGAACAAGCAAAATGAAGAAACGGTTTCAGTTTACCAGTGCTGGGTCATTCACTCTATATTGTCTTCAGCGTGCTTCAGTTGTAGGGAATGGGCAGCACCACATTGAAAAAAACTGGCAATTGTTGATCTTCAGGAATATGGTTATATTAAGGATCAATAGTGTACTCCAGATGGTAAAAAGCTCTTGATACAGGTGGAATCTACCACTCTAAGAAAGAGCTTTTTTTATTATATTTAGGATGGTATTGTCTTTATGTGACAGAGAGGTTGTACTAAATTTGAGAGTCAGTCCCAGCAGGTTGTATTGATTTTATGTGGTGTTTTGAGCACAAGAATCTGTCATTTACATTTACATTTTGAGGATCGTTATCTTTTTTCAATTTGTGTTTAAGATTTAATTGACTTATTAAATTTTTGGTGTTGTTAAGTTGTTTAATAATTTTACACATGTATTGCTTTTTATAGATTTTTAATTTTGTTTTTTATGATATATTTGATTATTTTATACATTTGTTATATACTATATACTGCAGATTTATACATTTGGTATATACTGCAGATTTCACTATGTTCTCATGGTGCATTGTCATTTCTCTTCTGCAAAGGCTTAATCTTTGTTGACCGTTGTCTTATAGTGGATATCTCTCCTCTCTCTGTAATTTTATTTTCTCTCCCTATTGCCCCCTTTTCTTTTTCTCTCTTTTTAGTTTTTATTTTTCTGACTGGATGTGCCTTCTGTCAAGGACAGTTAACGATGTATGTACGTATTTGTTTAAATAAATGTCAGTTTTCAGGTATAATTGATATGATGATCATAAGAAAACACACAGCGACCCAAGCATCTACAAGTTGCAGTTCTAATTTAATTAGTGAAACATTTGTGCTATTTATTTAGATAAATCAGCAGGAAGTGCAAAATTAAGGTATACAATCAACTAATCACATGTTTTATAACCGTTTAGATATCAAAAGAGTAAATATGACAAACTCTGACCTAAACTGATTTATGAAAGCTATCCAGAACTGGAGAAAATAGACTATCATGGTAGAACCTGGGTGAACCAGCAAACCTGAAAAAAAACCCTGAATATGACAGTAAAGACCAGATGCTTTCTCGGGTTTTATCCCCTTAAGTTTTGAAACCTAATTAGGAAGTACTGCGTAAAAACACATACCAACAAAAAAATAAAAGAAAGGAAGATAAGAATGTCTCAATAAGGCACACATACAGTACTATACTCATCCAAGAATATATACTGTTACATGGCTGTCAAGTGAACAAAATGTTGGAAATAACCAAAAAGGCATTACAATTATGAAAACTTCCAAATATGATCAAGATAAAGTACATACATGTGACCCAGCATCAAAAATGCAAAATTAGTTAAAGGCTTGTATAACTGTATTGTATGAAATAGTTAAAGTGAATGACACAGGACAATCGCACAATGCTTCAAAAATTATATATTTATCTAACCAAAGATTTTAAAAAAGGCAGGAAGATAACAAGGAAATTAGTAGACTTTTTGGGGAGATTTACATACCACACTTGTCAATAGGGCAACAGGAAAAAATCAACCTGTCTAGTGTGAACAAAATAGCAGTATATTTCTTTGACATAAACTGACAGAGTTCATCACAATTTTAACAAGGAGTAAAAAAGGTTAAAGCTTTCAGAATGGAACATTTGCAGCTATAGCACTATAACAAACACATATTTTCTGTATGTATGCCTGGATGGGTTTTTAAAGCTGAATTCCATAAATGCCTGAATACTACCCTTGTGTTGGAGTTCCCTAACACGACAAGAACTGCATGCTTATTTTTGTTTAGAAGGAAGTTACTTGCTTTATCTCGTCACCTTTCAGTAGGTGCACTCATCTTCCCTGTGATGGATCAGGTTGTGGGTGCAGGAATAAGTACAGCACAGTCCATCTTGAAAGGTGGTTGCAGGCATACCATAAAAGGCGTCTATTGGTGCAAAGAACGTAAAGTTCTTTGTACATAAAGTTCGTCGTACATCACCCCTAGGTATTTTGCCTTACAGGTCGGTGGGGAATGGAGGATGGAAGGTGGAACTCCACTGCTAGGATATTTTTTAGACATTTATGGAGTTCAGATTGAAAAAAAATAAATAAAAGTATTGAATAAAAATAAAAATGTAAATACTGACCTACATCATTTTACCTATCACTGAAAATAAACACCTTATAACAATTAAGATTTATGTATGCATTGTTTTTTTATCTAATAAATGTTAAGTGCAGAAAAAGTTGCATATAATGCTAAAATTATTGTTAGAACACTAATTAAATTTCTAATTCTAGTTCTGTAGGTAAATTTCTTATTAAGGGAATATCCATAATTAAAAATGTCTTTGTTGCAAATTATTTTAATTGATTTTTAGCTATATGTACACTACAAGCGATTTAGTAGCTAATGTATATTTCTTTTAATAGCAAGTATTCAACTTCTACACTACTACGCTTTTTAATTTAACCTGCTGACTCAATTATGAACTTTATATTTTTTTGACAGTATCACAGGTAATTATATCTGAATACAGCTGCTAAGAAGAACTCTTTAATCATTTGAATTGTATGGCTCTAAATATGTTTTATACAATCTATTGTTACTAAAACTGGTATGTGCACATTAAGTTGGCCCATGTGTTAACCAACTTGTTTTTTTAACTTTTTAGTCCAAAAACTCTTGGTTTAGACTTGAGTATGTATGGCATATGTATGGTTTGGTATGGTATGGTAACAAAAAAAAAACATATTGCAAAGGACCTGTTTATGGATAAAAGAGGGTACACAAACTTGCTGCCCCATGTGCTTCTGAAAAAATCCAAGACTATTAAAGGGGGATATTATTTCATTTTTTTAATTTTAAAAAGGTAAACATCTTTTTCTCCCTTTTTTACAGGTTAAAGTATTTTGTACTTTTGCATTGGTAATGATAGGTTGCTTGTGGTCCACAGAAAAATGTGGACATTATTTGCAATTTTTTATGTTTTATTAATAATAAAACAAAAATAATATTTTAACAAAATATTATATTCTGAATGACAATTTCCCTCTTTTTATTGCACTAAATTCACAAACTGTACTAGAGATGGAAAAAAAAGCAAGGGAGACAGTGCAACGTCAGTGTATTCTTAAGTTGTATGTGCTTTACGTTTCAGTGTTGTTTCGACCATTACAACAGTCACCCCACTCATCCTATTTTTATATTTTATTTGTTTAGTTCTCAGGTGCTCTTTTAGGTAAGTATGATTTTAACTGTGTAGTTTCTTTAACTGTTATATTTAATGGCATAGTTTGACTTTGATAATTTCTTTTTGACTTTCTATAATTTCTTGTTTGGTCTTAGATGCGAATGAAATAAACTCATAATGAGAGAGAAAAAGCAAATTAATATTTTGCATTTCTTTAGTGATACCAAAGATAATGCAAATAATGATAATAGTAACAATAGTAATACTTCACTGAACCGTGAGCTGATCAATGAAACAGAGCCTCCACAGACCTTGTCAGGCAACATTAGGAAGATTGTTAATTTAAAATTTTTTTTATCTTTTTTTTAAAAAAAATCATATTTATGGTCTGCCTTAAACTACTTTCTAAAGGCATTTTGGGGGGCACAAAAATTTGTGTATTTCTTGACTATACAGACTTTTTTAGGTCCTGCACCAGCAATTATAGCTTTAGCCCTGCACTAGTGTCATCAACTGAATTAAATAGGAGAGAGTGCAAAGGAGGTATGAACTGTAGACATCCTTGGATAAATCATGAAAATGATTTCTTTTTTTTATACAGGATCCCATACAGCGGTGTTTATTTAATTGTTTTTTTTTTCAACACTGATACATTCAGTAAGCACTGCCTCTATGTAATTGTACACACTTTTGCTGTGTTTTAAATTTAGTGATGTCAGCCCTTGCTGTTTTATCTGCCAAAATGCTTTGAAAGATGGAATAATTTCTACTTATTTTAACAAAACAAAAACTCCTATAGGAAATTTGATGGTATTTAATATATCCTTAACAAAGCTGATGTTTTAATTTTTGTGTTACAACTTTCCAAAGAAATAGACTAAACCTTACAAGTAGGTGAGAGTTTCAGCATGATATTACTTTGTTATAAAATATTTGAAAGATTGCCATTTACAGTCGCATACTATGTAAGAGTCTGTTTGGGTCTTATATGACCAAGGCATGACCATTTACGTCTCTGGTGCTGATTAAGAAAGTGTTTCTCATTTGTCTACAAATTGGAAAATTATGATTCAATAATCAAATATATGTTGCAAAGCCTGAAAACTATTTCCACAGATTAGTTTAGTGAATTTAAATTCCTTTTTTTCCCTTACATCATTTATTCACTTTCTGTGTTAAAAATAGTTACTGGTCTTGGTGTTCAGCTTTAAGTCTGTGTAAATTTGGAACATTTTTCATTTGGCCTAAGCAATTAAAGCCAAATATTGCTAATATTTAGGGATCATATTCAGGGCCTAGGGTGGGCTTCCTCATGAAATATCATGCCTCTCCCAGGCTGCCCTGGGCTTTTGTCATCAGTTTTCAGCTAGATTTGCTTGGTTGTAGGCTAAACCCGTTGTTTTTCACTGGGTGGGTATCACTGAGCTGTACACTATACCGGTCAAATGATGATAGACACAACATACAATTCAGTGAATCCAACTGGTGGCTGATGATAAGCACAACACACAGCTCAACTAGATGCCAATTAGGGATGAGTGAGTGAGTTTTTAAAACTCGTTCTGTAAGAACGGTCGGTGTAAATTCACCAAACAACACAGAATTAAAAAAAAAAACATGTTTCAAGAAAAAAAAATCAACTCAATGTGCGATCCCCAGAACTAGAAGTTAAATGGGGACAAGTCTCCCCATTCAAAACCTCTAGCGCTCTCTGATTAGATTAACCTCTAGTGCCGGGGATCGTAATGGTTTACTCGATCTTCCAATGGTTTCGGAAATCGGTTCGCCGAAAATTCGGTGACCCATCAGAAGTTCGAGGAAATTTTTTCGGGGATGCCAGAGGCATTCTCATTCATCCCTAGTGCCAATATCAGGCTTGAGCTGCACCTTATAATGAGGTTTAACCCCAACCCTAAGGTTAGGGTGTTAGGAATTTTAATGGTTTAGCGTTAGGGTACCTAATGTCCTCCATCTCCTGATTCGATCAGGGCAGCCAGGGAGAGCTTTCCTCAGCTGCCCATGTGTGTGATTGACTGAATGAAAATTTGTTCAGCCAATCTGGGCCGGCAGGTAAAAGAAAGACTTTAGCCACTAAAAAAAACAACAAAAATCAAACTTAAAAACACCTCTAAACCCCAAGCATATGTATGTGCAAACACCCTATACAAAAGTCTTTGCACGCAGTTTCTATTCAGGTCTACAGTGAACAAGAAATGCATAAATAGACCTCTATGTTTTCAAATAACAGCACTATATAAGAGGCTATATAATAAGAGGCTATGGTATGCTCATAGTAACTAACTGGGTTTTACCATTTATTTTATGGGAAAATAAACAAAAACTTTGACCATCATCATCAGTCACCATAGACTTGGACTCCACTTTTGTGCATTTTTTTTTTTTTTTTTACAGTTTCAATAATTCAACAAAAAAATTTCAACTGTGTCTACACATATTGATGTCCCAAACATAAACAGAATCTGTAAGGCATTAAGTGAGTATTCTGAAGTCTTGCAAATGTAAATATATATATATATATATATATATATATAAATTGTAATACTAGGTCTGCAGAGTGAACATGCTCTCCATATGGACATGTCCTGAACAGGTTCCGCTCGGGCTACAAGTGATAACTGCAGCGTAACCACCGGACACTGACACAGCTACCCCTCGCCCTTGTCCTGGCATACTCACCTGGAATGCCTAGGATGGGTGCAACGGCCAAATCAAAGTGCACCACAGCCCTGCAAAGCTCATCCCGTGGCTCAGCCACACAATCCAATATGGCACCGGCATCTTCACCTCACACATCCTCAGCTTCTTCCCCAATGCTTCCGCCGAAAGACAGAATGGATCCATCACAAGTCTCCCGAGGGAGACAGCACAGTGGGGGGACCCAGCTTTTCTGCAGAGGCTGAGGGCTATGATCTGCGAAGATTTCACCCAGGTTACTAAAACCATCACATCTGAACTGCGCCGTGATATACGTGAGATTGTCCAGCGCACTGCATCTCTTGAAACTAGGATGGATGATATCACGACAGTTCTTGAAAGCCTAGACCAGGATCTGGAAGTGGCTCAAAAGGAGATTTCTCTACTAAATGATCAACTGGAAGATTGTGAGAAACGGTAACGCTGCAGCGATCTTAGGATCAGAGGTATCCCTGAGACGTTTTTTCTGCGTCTTTTGCAGTAATTGTGTGTTGACACTTTTACCTCATACAGTTTCTATGGCCCCTTCGTTTAATACATGTCATCCCACTGGATTACACCGAATCCCCACAATTGGACAGTGGGGATGGGTGTTCTCGATTTTTGAAGATTCTTGCTCTTGTTTTTCTTTTTTCTTTCCCCATCTGTGGAAGTTCAAGGTTTTTTTTGTCTCAGATGCTTTTTACAATATCTGTGTTTTTTGAATTTCTTTGGCAAATGTATGTTTTGTAAATTTGTATTCAAGTACTGTTTTTCAGGATGACTGTTAACCTATTAAGTAGATTCAATGGCCTCAATTTCCTCATCTACAGGTCCAGAAATGACCCTACGCATTATGTCTGTTAACGTGAAGGGTTGCCACTCCTCTGGTAAAGATGTAGCTTGCATTAAGGAAACAGATTTTTCAGTATCCTCTAGTCCTAAGTTTATGCATACCCGTTACCCCCAGGTTTATTATGCTTCAGCATCAACAAAACACAGGGGCGTACTTATAGCGTTCCATAAGAGGATGCCATTTATCTGTTCACATTAAAAAGCAGACCTTGACGGATGATATTTATTTTGTGTGGTAACATTCAAAATGCTGAAGTGACGATTTTGGAGTGTTATACCCCGAATGCTCCTCCAGCTTCCTTTTTTTGAAATATGCTTGAGGAGACTCGGCTGCATATGTGTGATACTTTGATCTGCTGTGAGGATTCTAACTTTGCTTTCAACAGTAAACTAGACAAGTGTTCTTGGCCCTTGCATACTCCCTCATCAGAGGGAAAATCCATCCTGAAATGTTTCAAGAACATAGGCTTGACAAATGTGTGGCAAGAACTTCACCCTATAGCCCGCAATTATACATTTTACTTGGCCCCACACAATTTATTTTCCAGGATCGATCACATATGGGCACCCCATGCTTTTTTACCAGAGATTTTAAAAGCCAACATACCATCTGTAGCATGGTCTGACCACGATCCAGTTGTGATCACTTGTAGATCGTTAGTAAGTTAAACCACATGCCCGTATGTGGTCGATCAATGATTTTCTCTTGTTGCACCCAGATATGGTTCAGAAGTTGGTTGACCTCTCTAAAGATTTTTTTGTTTTAAATGAGGGGTCAGTGTCTTCATCCACAACCCTGTGGGAAGCATATAAATCAGTGAAGCGTGGTCAACTAATTCAATTGGCTTCGGCCAAAAAATGTGAGCGCTTCTAAGCCCAGGTCCGGTTGGAAACATGAATATTCCAGATTTATTCAATTCCATAAACTAAACCCAACCCTAGGCACAACCATTGATCGTACTGAATTGAATCTTTGCTTGACTAACACGACAGTATGTCAATTACAGTAGACCAAACATAAATTTTATCACTATGGTAATAAGCCAGGTACTCTGCTAGCTAAAAGATTGTGTACTCTAGCTCTGAAAACTGCCCCAATTTCATTGCTTACTGCTTCCAAACAATCTACTAGCAATCCTTTGGACATTGTTCAGGAATTCCAATCCCAGTTATCAGACCTGTATTCAGCCCCCTCAGATTTGGATATCAGAAAAGCTAATTTTTCTGCTAATGTAAATTTACCTAGTATCCAGTCTTCGGACCTGAATATGCTACAGGCTGATATCTCCATACTCGAGATCTCAGCAGCTGTTAAATCTCCAAAAATTGGTAAACGTCCTTCGCCGTTTTTCTTTAAGAAAATGTCTGACGTTATTATACCACATTTACAAACTCTTTTCAATGAATAAAAGCAAGGGACCCCCCCGATTAACCCCCAGAATCTCTGAAAGCATCTATTGCCATGATACCTAAGCAATCGACCAACCATACTTCATGGGCTAATTATCGTCTGATTTCGGATGTGGACGTAAAACTTTTGACCAAAAAATTGGCTTCTAGGTATGCATAATTTGCTATTAGGTAGTCTAATACATGGTGGCCAAGTGGGCTTTGTCCCTAAACGTCAGGCGGGGGATAAAGTCCCAAGAGTCCTCCAACTTTTACATTTGGCACAATCTTAATAGATTGAATGTATGATGCTTTCATTGGATGTGCGGAAGGCCTTTGACTCTATATCATGGGAATGCCTGTTTTATGCTTTAAAGAAATGGGGATTTCGTAATTATTTACTGCACAGGATATCAGCATTGTATGCATCTTTCTCCACCATGGTAAGATTCATGGGCTATACACTGACTCCATTTCAGATATTGCGGGGCACTTATTAGCACTTGAGCCGCTAGCAGCTGCTTTTCGTGCAAATCAGGATATAGCTGGCATCCAATTTTTTGATATGGAACACAAGATTATGCTATTCGCGGATGACATATCGTTGTCCTTAACAGCGCCAGTTACAACTTTACTGAATTTGAATACATTGCTTTCCCAGTTTGCGGAAATCTCGGATTTGGTGGTGAATGATGACAAATCAAAGGCGCTTAACGTTTCTTTATCACCTTTTCGGTGGTGGAGGCCTTACAGCCTCATTTGGCCTATAAATGGTTTGGGAGTTATTATTAAAGATAACGCCTTGATTGTCCTCCATTTATCAGGCCAACTACCTGCCTTTATTAAAAGAACTTTCTACCCTACATTCAAAGTGGGGCTTCTCCCTCTGTCGTGTCTTGGTAGGATTCATGTGATCAAAATGACCAACCTCCCAAAACTGTTCTATTTGTTTCACACACTCCCTATACCGGCTCCCTCGCAGGCTCTTAAAGTCGAACCAAGGAAAGCACTGAAGTTCATTTGGTATCCAAGTAGACCACGAGTACCAGATAATCTACTGTACCGGACCAAATTGGCAGGAGGACTTTCTGTCCAGAGTTTTTATATATATCTGCTAGAGGCAAAAATGTCTCCTTTGGTGGCTCTTTATCCTCTTCAGGATCTTCCTATCTGGGCTCATATATATGCAAGGGAATTACCCTCGGTACCACTACATAATCTGTTATTGATACTCCCTACGAAACATCCCTTTGTGGCAGAGCCTGCAGTATCATATGCATTGGGTCAATTGGATATTTTTAAAAACCCCGCTGGACTGATTTCCAAACATACGCCCTCAACTGGGATTTTTAATTGCCCCTCCTTCAAGCCTGCATACGATAATTCAGTAGACTTTTACTGGTGGACATTGAGGCCTGTGCGTTTTGATTATGATTTGTTCTTTTTTCTGGAATCATGTCTTTTGCTTATTTACAGTAAGAATGAGCGAGAAAGCCTTTGACAGTCTTGCGAAAAATTTCCTTGAACTTCCGATGGGTCCAGGAAATTTCGGCAAACTGATTTTGCAAATTCTATTAAAGTCAATGGGCCAAATGTATTAAACATTAATAGCAAAGCCCCTATACATGCTAGCTGGCATCATTACCTGGATGACATATGTTAGGAATGCCACCCATAAAGTTGTGGAGAAGTAGCGTAGTGACATTAGGAAAAAGGATAGAGGACCAGAGACGGATCATGGGTCAGCGAGAGCAGTAGCAGTGTGTGGCCTCTGGTCAGCTATCACCAGGGGGACCGCATTGGTAAGTGTCATGGAGAGCTGGGTGTATTGCATTGTCAATGCCACCCAGGAGTGTGTAAAACAATTTTTGTGAATGGAGTACTAACAGGCGGCAGCAGCAGGAGGAGGCAGTGGGCCCTGAAACTGAGCATGGACCGCATTGGTAACTGGCATCTAGAGCTTGGTATAGTGCATTGTCAATGCCACCCAGAAGTGTGTAATACAATTTTAGTGAATGGAGTACTGATAGGCTGCAGCAACAGCAAGAGGAGGATGTGGTGTGCCCTCAGAAGGAGCGGGGACCGCATTGGTAACTGGCATCAAGGGCTGCGTGCAGTCCATCGTCAGAAATTTACCTGTACCAAATAGGAACAGGAATAAATAGGAACAGGTATCCTACACTAAAATATCTATATTGGGGCTCACTGATGTTTCCAAACCTGCTTATCTGACACAGCAGAAGGCTGACATTTATTTGCATTAATTTCATTACCATTTCTATATGGAGTCTACTTCTGGTAAACCTTTTGTGAGCTGTATTATTGTAATCAAAATTACAACCATTATTAGAAGATTTCAATGAGTTTTACTTGGTGTTCATGCAGATCACACTGTTCTCCTGATTAAAATCAGGGATTTGACAACTGGTGAAGCTGTCCGAGGAGCAATGCTGTTTTTTGGGCAAAATATTCTAAATGTGGAACCAGTAGAAAATTCAAGAGGCCAAGAGGTTGAAAGAGAGACAATAGAAGAAAGATTCTGCATCTCTAGCACCAAAAGGTTTTGAGCTTGGGAGTTTCTGGCCTGAGCATATGTCACTATGGAAAATTGGGTTGGCTGCAGTGGGCACAAGAAATCATGTTTACTTCTTTGACATCCTCACCATGGGACCAGTCTTTAAAAATGGTCTCCAAGTGATGCTTGAAGACAAAGGCATCCTAAAGGTCACCCACGACTGTCGTTGGCTAGGAGATATATTTTCCCACCAATATGGTGTGTTTTTGAATAGAGTTTTTGATGTGTACTTGTGTCACAGATTCCCACAGGTTCAGGTCATCTGTGCTTCCTTCTTGCTCACCCTCCTTGCAGTCTCCTGCTGCCAGCACCATCTCTGCCTCTAGAGCCATCACTCTGCATACTTCCTGTTCCAAGTCAGGTGATTCACTGTCAGCTGCTCCCTTGCCTCAGAGAACCAGAGCATTCCGCAGATGCACTCCCTCTGCTGGCAAACATCTGACTAACACCTGAGATTATCTCAGCAACATCACCCCCTCTGCTGGTGGGATTGATTTTTCACTACATTTTAGTTCCAGGTTGTTAGCAGTCACCTGCCTTGGCAGGCATGTAGGGCCCCAACTTGGCAGCAGCTTGCCACACAACACCCTCACTTCTAGAGGCTCTGAAGAAGACCAAGCTACTGCTTAGACCCTGTGCCCGGTGCACGTCTCCACCCATAGGGTTTGTGACACAGTGGGTCCAGCACTTGGCCTTGTGGCGCCGTGACAACTTGTTTTCCATGAAGCCTGGTGGTTTTCTTTCCTAATCAAACATCTAGTGTGAAGGAATGTTTGACTCGGTATCTAAATATGCCTAAATATGTACATTTCTTGAATATCAAACAAACATTGATGGAGCAAAATCCTAATATGTTTTCCCACGGTCCATTGTCTGCTACTTTGCTGAAAGTGTTGGCTCTGGAAGTATCGAACCTCCTAGATTTGTATCAAGCTGTTAGATGGCATGCTTGCTGACTTTACATTGTTAGTTGACAGCTATCTTATTGCTCCTCGCCTAGCAAAAGCAAATGCTTTAGCTGTGACTGAGAACTTATGCTCTGAGCTTCCCAAAGGACTTCAGTAGTTTTAGGTCCTACAGCAAAAGAGAAGAGAAAAGGCTTTAAACGAATATGATGTTACCAGTCATGGATTCCTTGTGAGATAAGAGAGAACAAAGCTATGAGCTCTAAATGGGTAATTCCAAAAATAAGATTGGTACTAGGAAACGTCTTAGCACATACACACTTTCTCCTCTTTGTTTTGAGAACCACAGAACAATATATTATTTGGTTTTCCCATGTATCAGCTTACTGGTAGAATTCATAACAAATATTTACCATTTGAAAGGAAAATAACTACTCTAATAATGATACAGTTGTATGTCTGCTTAAATACTACAGTAAGTCTTGGCTAGAGTTTATTTGTTTTTTTTTTTAATAGTACAGGGGTCGGCAAAGTTTTAGGGCGACTAGGCCATTTAGAGGGTGGGCGGGAGCACACTAAGCTGGACCTGCCATACAGGCTCCACCCACCACCAGGGAACGCCCCCTGAAGTGAAATCTCTCTCCTCTGTATGCATTGTGGAGGAGAGGGATTTACCTTCCGTGAGCTTTCCCTATTTACTGCAGTGGTGGAAGTATCAATGTCAGCTGCGGAAAACAGGGAAGCAACTTCAAAGGGGTGGCACCGGAGCTCCAGCAGCTCCAGAGCTCCAGAGGCTTCGGCTCCGGTAGTTCCTAACGCACCCTGGCTGATCTGCCGGCAACCCGCAGCTCCAGAGCATTAGGCTGGATCGGCCAGGGGGCGTTAGGCCAGAATGAACTACCGGCTAGGCCGACCCCTGTATTAGTACATTTATATGTGGGGAAAATTCAGCACAGAACAATGCAATGTGCCCCTTTTCCAAATAAATTGCTTATAAAAAAAAGAATCTGCATTTTTTTTTAAATAGGCCAGAAATTTCTCTGTACCAAACGGTCTTCTTTGGTAAATAGGAACAGGTATGAAACACTAAAATATCTGTATTTATTTTAAAGTAGGACAGAAATTTCATTGTACCAAACAATCTTCTTTGGTAAATAGGAACAGGTATCAAACACTGAAATATCTGTATTCATTTTACAGTAGGCCAGAAATTTCACTGTACTAAACAGTCTTCTTTGGTTTGTGATGTGATGTGTT
Source organism: Pyxicephalus adspersus (assembly GCF_032062135.1). Classification (NCBI taxonomy): domain Eukaryota; kingdom Metazoa; phylum Chordata; class Amphibia; order Anura; family Pyxicephalidae; genus Pyxicephalus; species Pyxicephalus adspersus. The sequence continues at coordinate 69,197,993 of NC_092862.1, read as the reverse complement.
GTTTGCTGATAATTTAACAAAACTGACTAGCTATGCGTGGCACTACAAGGAGCAGCAACCACAATTGTACCTATAGTTCATGTGCGGTCAGTGAACAGCACCTAAGAATGTAATACACACAATATAACTTGCACTAAATGCGCTGACTGCTGACAATTTAACAAAACTGGCTAGCTAGTAGCTCATGTAAAAGAATATGCCCTATAAAACACTGAACTTTGCAGCTAACAATGAACTAAGAAGGCTCCTACACTGTGCCTGTCACACTACACATCTCTCCCTGCGTCTATCCCATACACAGAACACAAGATGGAGTGACTAACCCCCCCCTCCTTCCCTGTATATATGCTTCTGCTCTAATCTCTCCTGATTGGCTGCTGGGCCTTGCTGTGCATCCTGGGAGCAAATGATTTGCTCCCAGCCGCGATTCCTGCCAAAATTTCTCGGCGTTCTCTGCAAATTACAAGGCTGTTTTTGATTACATGTTCGGTAAGTGAGAAAAGGCCCGATTTTCCGCCAGATCGAATTTAAAAATCTTCCTCGCTCATTCCTAATTTACAGGAGCACTGGGAACTGCCATACAGTGAGTTCTTTTGGTATATACAAATTAGACATTATCTTAGGGATCTTCTTAGAAATTCGTTAGTCTCCCCTCTCAGGCTAACGAGTTTTGAATCATGTTGTTTAAGAAATTCTGGCTCTTCTGGCTTGGTGTCCCTTCTCTATGCTACTTTACTCCAACTGAATGCACAACGCCCTCAATATATGTCTAAATAGGAAACAGACCTAGATTCCACTATTGCAATGGAAGGTTGGCAGGAGATATGGCAAGCTGTTGCCAGCTTTTCCCCTAATGTAATTGCACAGCAAAATGCGTACAAAGTGCTATTTAGGTGGTACTTGACCCCGTTAGAATTGCTAAGTTTGTCAAGGGGAGCAATTCCCATTGTTTTAGGGGTTGCGATGTTCCGGGCTCTTTCCACCATATATGGCGGGATTGTCTGGTAGTTAAAAAGCTCTGGAACAGGGTCTTTAACTATATTATATCGGTTCTGAATGTGACTATTCAGAAGGACCCTTGGGAAGCTTTACTCCACAAACCAAATCCCACTTTATCTAGAAATAAACATAAGCTAATTTGGTTTATTTTTTTGGCCACACATCAGGCAATAGCTGCTGCATGGAAAAAACCTTCCCTTAATTTTCAGGCAGTGATGTCCCGATTCGGATACTATGGTTCTGGAAAAGATGTCTGCTACTGTCAATGATTCTATTTCTAAATTTTTATTTCTAAATTTTTAAGGTTTGGACACTTTGGTTAGACCATCATGTCTCTCCTGACTATGACCGCAGGCTGTTGATAAGCTACCTTTTTAGTTTTTTTTTCCTTCCAATTTGGCTCTGTTGAGTTCTTCTCAATTTTAGTTATACTGTTGTATGTATTCGGGTACATTCCTTTTTTATATTTGTATTTGTCTTGTTTTCATGGGTTTTTTATTCTTCTTGTACCGTTTACTTATGCCAATTATTTCTCTAGCATCTTTACTTTTTTACTGTTTGTTATATATTTTTTTGAAAATTCCAATAAAAATTATTAAAACAAAAAAAAAACAATATTTAAGGCTCTAAAGGGCATTATCACCAAAAGATGAACAAGACAGACATAACATAACAGACATTTGAAATAAATATGGTTAAATAAAATAACAGCATGATTCAGATATTTCTGAACTGATGCTAATAGATAGATTGTAAATTTTTTCTTTTGCCATCACTGTTTCCTAATCAACTGCTCTATCTACTGTGTATATATTATCTGCTGTTGGTGCTGTGGTCAACAAATATGTTTTTACTATCCTTTCATCAAGGTATTCAAATGTTTTTTTCCATTTTCTTGCCGGTGTCACCATGTCATTCCTAACATTACCATCAACAAAATTCCTTTATTCAGTCTTTCCTTGGAGAAATGTTCTCCTAATTTTTTGATAATGGTTAGCACTCTGGCCTTCGCAGCACTAGGTACCGGGTTCGAATCTTAGCCAGGACATTATCTGCATGGAGTTTGAAGGATCTCCCCATGTCTGTTTGGGTTTCCTTCAGGTACTCCCACATTCCAAAAACATGCAGTTAGGTTAATTGGCTACCCCACAAAATTTACTTTAGACTGTATTAATGACTATATGACATATAGTGAGACTATAGTATAGACATTAGATTGTGAGCCCCTTTGAGGGACATCTAGTGACATAACTATGGACTTAGTACAGCACTGTGTAATAAGATGGCACTATTTAAATACTGTGTAATAATATTTATTATATAATAATAATAATTAAAAATCTTGACAAATAGCAATGATTTTTACCACTTATGAACATTTTTACCTGGGTTCTTTACCTATGGTAACAAGGAAAATATACAAACAAGGTACTATTATACAAGGGGGTGCTGAGAAGTTCCTGGCTTTGCCCCGTTCCAGGTGAAATAGAAAAATGAGTGTGGGGATATTATGACAACCTAATATCTTAGTATGTAACTGTGCAAATATCAGGTCTTTGCAATTTTTAAAACTGTTTTTTCTTTTAGTGAGATGATGTGATGGTCGAGGCACAAGCAAGTTTCACATGGTTGGAGTTACGGGCCGTCATAAAGTTTTTGTTTCTCCAGGGAAAGTCAGCCAAGGACATTCACACTGAGATGTCAAAAACACTGGGGGAGAAGTGTCCTTCCTACAGCACTCGATATCTCGTTTTCCTGACTGGGCATTTCACTATTAAAGATGAGCTCCGCAGTGGGCGCCCCTCAATCTCAACTGACCCGGCAACCTGCGATGCTGTCCATGAGCTGAATATTGAGGACCCACGAATATCTACAAAAAAGATAGCCCAGATACTTGACATGTCACAGAAGCATGTTGGGTTTGTTATCACCACTATCCTGGACATGCGCAAGCTTTCAGTGAAGTGGGTGCCGAAATTATTGAACAGTGATCAGAAGAAGGAATAAGTTGAAGCATCCAAAGTCGTTTTGGCCCATTTTGAAGCTACACAGGACTTTTTGGCTAGGTTAGTGATTGAGGATGAAACCTGGCTCAACATATATGATCCTGAAACCAAGAAACAGTCAAAGAAATGGCGCCACAGCGGTTCCAAGAAGTTCCAAACCCAGAAATCGGCCAAAAAAGTCATGGCATCCTTTTTCTGAGACAAAGACAGTATTCTGTTGGTGGACTACCTACCTCAGGGCTTCAGTATCACTGGACAGTATTATGCTAACCTCCTTGACCAGCTGAAGGAGGCAATTAAGATGAAACACTGTGAAAATCCTTTTTTTTGCAGCATAATGCACCTGCGCACATGTCCAATGTTGTGACTGCCAAATTGAACACCCTGGGTTTCCAATTGGTCCACCGTCCCCCTACTCACCTGACCTGGCCCCTTTGGACTATTATTTGTTCCCGAATTTGAAGAAACATCTAAAGGGGCAACGTTTTGAGGACATTTCTGATTTCAAAGATGCTGATGAGAGCTGGTTTGCGGCCCAACCAAAGGACTTTTATTTGAATGGTCTAGAAAAGTTGTAACTACACTGTACCAAGTGCATCAGCCTTAGGGGAGAATATGTTGAATGAATGTGTTATTTCATAACTCTGGCTCTCTTCTTTCTGGGCAAAGCCAGGAACTTCTCAGCACCCCCTCGTATGCCTGTTTTCACCACTGAGTAAGTATCATGGTTGGTCCTGACAGTCTAATTATTGTCAGCTTTAAACTATCAATACTACATCAGTGCAGTACAGTCACTTAATACGGAATCGTAAATGTGTTTATCTGGTATTAAAAATCTATTGACTTCATGGTAATTTGCAATTAATTTGAATGGGCGTGCTTTCAGCTCAACAATATCAGACATGGGCAATCATAAGAAAGAAATTAAAACATGACAAAAATAACTTTTCTTTTTTATTATTAGCTATGTTTATTATGATAAATAGTAACATTTTTGCAAGCATTCACTTTTGAATTAAAGCACAAAGCAGAGTGTACATGAACAGGGAATTTGGCTTGTTCTTCTGGATCACTGGAGATTGCTAATTGGGGCAACTAAAAGAGTACAGAACATTATGGATTCTGTGTTGTTTTCCAGTTAAATGAACTGCAACAAATTATAGGAGTTAAAGCATGACAGTGATAGTCCAATTAAAAGGAGCAGACTAACTAGTGTATTTGATCTAAAGCAATACAAACTAGTAAACAGTCTATGCATAAACATAAATTAAAATAAAAGTAGTTACATTGCTTAAATATAAACTGTTTTGTAGATACTGTAGTTTAGGTAAGAAGGACTGTAAACAAATTTCTGTAAACAAATGTCAAAAGACCTGTACAATCTTCAACTGTGCTTGCAGGCGTTCTAGTTATGTTATACCAGCCAACATATAGACAGACATAGATAGACTGACACCATTTTAGTTTGTTTTTTTTTTTTAATGTTTAAATCCAGCTGTAGTTTTGTTTGAATTTGCCTCAGGTTGGTTCAATGCCTGTTTGCCTCTGGATTTTAAACATCACATATCTGAATATTAAATTACTAATGAAGTCTATGACTGATAATTTTTCAAGCAATTTACAAAGCCTATAAATATAGCATCAGCATCACCAAGACTGTTGTAGGGGACTATTTTTATTAGTTTTTGTTCAAGAACTTAGATATAATATAGGAGCAAAATGAATTATCTATACCATGATGAGGGGTTGTCAATTTCCACAAAATTAAACTCATTAACATCCCAATGCTTTGATCTACAAAAAAAGGGGGTTTTCAGTCTATTTCCCTATCTATTCACGTTTACACTTCTTACACCACTCATTTTTACAATTTTGACTCACAAACCTATTACATAGTATGGGGATAACTGCAGCTTGGAGACCAAAATTGTAAATACACATTATTCAAGGAAATAAGTGGTGTGGGGTTCCCCATAATGTTTAAACTAGACCCTTTGTCAGACATGGAGCCTGGGTGACTAAGAAAATGAGGGGCAATAAATGTGTGTTCCCTTATACTATGTCTGTTTTCAACAGTGGTAAGGGTCCCAGAGATAAGGGGCAGTGCCTCTTCCCCACAACCTGTCCCTTAAATTATTGTGAGAGTTTGTACGGGGTTTATGGTTGAATCTTGATACACCTTTTAATAAGTGTATCCCCAGGACTACTCATTTCCCAACGACATTCTCCAGTAATGTAAATCTTATTAAACCCTTAAGAATGACATTCTGCAGAATCTAAAATCCCAAATTTTAAAATGCTTTTCTTTTCAATTTTTGCCGATGCTTTAACTTTTATTTGTGAAAGAAAACATGTTGCTTTAAACTTTTTGTATACCTCAGACTAGCAAAAATGCCATTTTAACTTTGATTCCCACATGGTGATGTTGGCCTGGCACCCCACAATTTCAATTAAAAAAGACAATATTTTAAAAACCGGACGCTGCCATCCTCTTCCTTTGTCTTTCGGCATCTGCCTAAGTGACCCATATTTTATATTTTTAAGGGACATTAGATAGAATATGGAATAATTCCTAAGTTGGTGTCTGGGCATTGAACTTGTTAAAATAATGATTTTCCTGACCTCTGCTTTAAAGCTTTGGTTCTTTTGATGGGGGAACTATACCCTTAACATTATGTGTAATACACGTAAAACGCGGGGCAACGTTAAATCTCATCCTACGTTGGGATACACATGGGAATTGACTGTACAAAACTTTGACCATTTACACCTCTCGCCTTCCCATCGCCACTTTTTCCGTATTTGGGCGACACGTCTTTCCCCTCTGGGCTGGAGGACAGGAGGTTCAAAGAATTGCTTTCTTCTGGTATTTGCAGAGCATTACACTTTGTCAGATCGAATAGATGGGCCAATCCAGAAGAGTTAAGAGGGGGTTCGGGTGAGTTTCAACTAGATTACTGGACGAATTTGCAGATCTCCCACTTTTTGTCTACCCTCTGCTCGGCCCCATCTTACTGCAGACTCTATACACCATTTATGCACAGAGGAGGGTGGTATCAAGCATGCTCTATCTATTGTCTATACGCTTTTACAAACTCCACCGCCCGACTACACACCTACATTTCTTAGGTCATGGGAGACTGAATTGGGATTACCTCTCTCTATGGAACAAGAGGAACGTTTCTTATTTTGGGCCCATAAAGCGTCCATTGCTAGCAGATACCAAGAAATTTGTTTCAAGGTGGTTTGACGGTGGTATCATACCCCAGAGAAGCTACATAACATCTTTCCAGATGTATCAGACCGCTGCTGGAGGTGTCAGACAGAGAAAGGCTCACTCCTACATATAATTTGGAATTGCCGCCTACTGAGAAATTTTTGGGTTACTGTTTGCTACATAGTTCAGCAAATGTCAGACCAGAATATTCCTGATGACCCGGCTTTTTTCCTTTTACAACACAACTCATTTTTGCAAAAGGCATATAAAATTCAGTTATTAGACACCTTATCATGGCTGCTATTTCCTGTATAGCCACTTGCTGGCGGAACCCTGATCCACCTGAAATTTGTTCATGGCTCTGTAGAGTCAATGAGATCCACCGCATGAAGGATCTCACATCTTCTATTCGAGGCACTGGCAGGAAGGTAGCCATTACATGGTATTATTGGTCACAGCTCACGACATCTAACGAATACCAGGATCTTTTTGCTCTTACCTAAAAAATGGTATGTCCCATCTGGCCCACTTTTTAAGTATCCCTCTTGTTTGCTAGGCTTTGGTTGGCTTAGACGATACAGAAACCCTATAGGAGCAACCCTCCTATTTTACCAGTCTTCCCCCCTACCATCTCCATACTGTCCTACCCACCCTCTTGTTTTTTTTCTTACCTGCTTGTCCCCTAGCACTTTGGTATACTAATTTTTTTTCGGATTGTTGAACCATGTTTGTCCTGATGTGTTTAGAATACTATATTTATGAATGATATGGTTTTTTTTTATTTTGCTTTATTTAATCCTTAACCACCTGGCCGTTAAGCCCGAGCATGTTCGGGGTAAAAACTTTTGCAATTATGGTTAACCCCGATTTTTTCTCACCAGATGGTTAAATGTAAACAAATGTTACATTGCAATCCGATTGTCATACATTGTATGACAATCGGATTACAACCGAAAGGAAATACTTACCCAGTGTCTGCAGCTCCTCTTGCAGCAATAAAAGATTTGCTTTTGCTGCTGGCATCTGCAGTGAGATGTATAGCACAATGCAGAACTCCTGCATTGTGCTGTGCATCTCTCCGGAGATGCCAGCAGCAGCAGCTTCCAGCATCCAGCGTCCGTCTCTGTCTGTGTGAGCTGGACAGGGAAATCCCCCCCTCACATCACTCGGAGGATGAGTCATCTTCCGGGTGATGTGATTGGTGATGTATGGGGGTGTGTCAGGGAGGGAAATTTAAAAGCAGAGAACAATGTAATCTGCTTTTAAATGGTTTTTACAGTACAAAAACACCACACAACATGAAATAAAAATAAAAGTACATTTTTAATTTTATTTTTAGATTACATTGTTGTCTATTATTTCATTATTGTTTTAAATTATTATTTATATTTATGTATTTTATTATAATTTATGATTTTAATATAATAAATAAATATAATTATCATAAGAATTACAAGCCTACAATATAAACAAAAATTTCTATGCAAAAAAAAATAGGATAGGATTTTATTAAAAGTACATTATTTTTTATTTACATGATTGTGTGTTTCAAACTTTTTTTTATATTCATGATATCTACTAGACCCTTGTTCGGACATATTTCTGTAACTTACAGGTCTAAAATGTAAAAAAAAAAAATTTCATGAAAAACAGTGTAACGCTTTTGGTACAGAAATCTAGACATCAGTGTAACGCCCAGGTGGTTAAAATATCCATGTTTCCCCCTCCCCTTTTTCTTCTGTACCCTATTGAAAGTTTTAAATAAAGAATGTTTTAAAAAAAAAACATGGGGCAACGTGAGGCAGTATTAAACATAGTAACACTACACCTAACAGTAATATTAGTCCCAAGACCAGTATCTTGAAAGCACAAGAAGCTACATCATATTTTGGAGAAACAAAAACAATGTAAACAGCACAGCAAGCAACATTTAGTGTGCAACTTAAGAGAGAGGTCACTAGGCAATCACAAAATTAAAGCCATAAAAACTCAGGAGACCTGGATACATACAGAATACTTAAAAACAGAGCACAATTTATTTAAACTAATATATAGAAAGTCCAGAACATTTAGTTATTAATGTTATCAGCATTGTAATACTGTACCAGAAGAAAAAAAGCATTGTACTAATGCAAATTGTGCAACAGTAAAACATATAATAGATTAATACCAACAAAGTCGCATCAATAGGGCATTCATTGGAAAGTTCCAGAAGAAAAAAACTGGAAGTTCACTTGAATTAACACAAAGAAACTGGAGATAAATAGGATTTAGACATCATAGAATTTTTAGACATAAAAAACACATATTATTTGTTTTACAATTCATCAAAATGTGCTTCAAGGTCAGAAATTTGAGTGGTATTTTGGGATAACCACTGAATGGTGTCATAAAGCTTTTGTTTGATAGCATCCAAGAGCTGTCTGAGCAAATTAATGTCTTTTGCTAATTCCATACCACAGTATCTAAACTTTATATCAACTGAGTAGATAATAGGTAAGAAGGTATGCTAGAGTAGCCAAGTTGACCCCAAGGTAAAGAGATGCTGAGGTCAGGGCACAGGTTAGTTTGCTTTTCTGAAGTAACAATTGGTTTTGCTTGCAATCTGAATTTGGAAAGGCACATCCTCAATCTTTACATGAAGAGATGGGAGGGTCCTTCCAGTCAAGCTGACCTACTGACCAAAGCACTGTGAGTCTTTTTCACCATGGTTTGTTGCCATCTTGGAAAGTGATTGCGCTGAAGAAGGTCGTCAGTCCTGATCCAGGGTTCTGCCATGCAATTTTGCTGGTCAAATTCAGTGCACAGACGTGTGCTGTGCTGGGGTGAGCCAAGGGACTGTCAATAATCAAAGCTGCAGAGTTAATAATAATCACTGCTAAAGCATAGGAGAAGCGTGGCACATGCCACCTACATTGCACTTGTACATGCACACTCTTATCAAGTTTTGTTTAAATTCTGAAGTAACAGTAGGATAGTCAGTATCAATTTAAAAAGTATGGTAAATTACAAAGCTATGGTTTATAGACATTATTGGATCAAACTTGTAGATCAGGGAATTACCAATCATGTTGGCAGTTTTTGGCTAATTGCACATTTTTGCAGTTATATATTTTTATTTTATTAAAGGAAAGAGTGGCAGGGAGTATATATAGCATACTTAATATATTTGTTTTAAACTTTTGGAAAATAAAGGGGAGGGTCAACAAGGCTAGTTATTTTGTAAACACCTTAGTGCTCTAGGGCAGTGTTTTTCAACTTTTTTTGAGCCACGGCACATTTTTTTACATTGAAAAAATCCTGCGGCACACCACAAATCAAAAATGTTACAAAATGACACTCTGTAGCTAATTCTTTTGTCTCTAAGAATAAACAAGAAAACTGTTACCTACTGCCACCCACTGACATGGAAGAGTATTACATTACTCTGCCAGTCACTACAGCACAGACACTCGACAATGGTAATTAGATAATTTCCCACGGTACACCTAAAGATCTCTCATGGGACACTAGTGTGCCGCGGCACAGTGGTTGAAAATCACTGCTCTAGGGTTCTTTAATAAGTCAAATAAAATTAGTTAACATAACTGTTTTTTTTAAATCAAATTGTATAGAAAACCTGGGCAACTGAACTAGTAAAACAAATTAGGAATGTTACAGTTTTCTGCATCTATTTTCTTTCAAACTTCTTTTAACCTTTTAACCTCTTTTAAGCAAATAGCAGCTTTTCCCCAACCATCATCATTTTCATTTACAGAAAATAACATTAAGCTGTTTTCAAATCTTGCAGTTGTACTTATAGGAAAGAACATTAATTTAGACTTTGTATCTGATTACCATAGATAATTAAGTACTTACATGAAAGAGAAACATATGCAATAGGTTTGAATTAGGACTTCACAAAAATAACATTTTTTCTCTAAATCTAGACAAATTACATAAATTATCACATTGCTTTGCCCACGTTAAATGTAACACTCAAGTTTGCATATATTTTATCTGTGTAATTTTTACAGAAAGCAGTTTTTAAATGTAAAAATAAAAAGATGAATCTATTTAATATATGCATAACTGACAAGTATGCTCCAAAAGATTAAAAAAAATCATAAGTGTTTTAGTATCTGTCCTTCGTGGATACTTGCCACTGAAGTGCTGCATTTCTATTTTCTCTCAAAGGAAATAAAACAATTAGTCTGATTTTCCTTATTTTCCTTGAACCACCTGAGCTAATACACCTGTCTTTAAAGTTCTTGAATATCATTTGTTTCAATGGTTATTATGCCAATAGCATTGAAAGTAATATCATATGTGACACTGACATACAATCATACTAATAAATGTGGTTTCCTTATTTATCAGTTTTCTTCTACTAGTAATTATTTGTGTACCTGTGTCATGGGGCTTAGGGCTAAGCAACTTGGAATAAAACCAATTACAAAGAAAAGTATTTGTCTTTAATCAATCGTATCTGGATCAAGAGAGAAGGAGACTAAACACTAATGTTTAAATTATCTCTGCAGAGTTTAAATACAAAACAGAAGGTCTGCTCTTAATGGTAGAGATACAGTGGCAGCACCCAGTGAAAGCTGAGATACATTTTCTACCTCTAAAATTGTACCATCTCTGACCCCACAAAAGAACATGGGGCATTAAAATCAGATTTATGTATTTTTTTTCTGGCAGTACATTTTAATAAACCAAGAAAATATAAGATCATGTTGTATCTTACATACTCCTGCTTTCTGTAATTAACAGGCTACATAGTCATGTCCCCTGTATTCTTTACCCTATGTTGTCAATTACTATACTTTATATAGTTAATAACACAATTACATATAACAACCATATAATTACAATAACACAACAACCAACGGGTCTTTTAAGACATGAATAATCTGTCACCCTTTGGGCCCTCGGTCTTCTGTAAAAAGGGTGTGTGTTGGGCCTTTAACGAGGGGGGCTCCAAGTTCGGCAGTGCCTGTCGTTTCAAACATGAGTGCTCAAAATGTGGAGAAATGCATGGAGCAGCCCACTGCTTCAGATTCGGCGGCCGTTCCGAAGTAGATGATATGTTGGGGATTTTGATTTATTTTTTGTGTAGATGTTTTGAGAAGGGGGTATCAGTGGCGGTTTTGAACAAACAAATTGCGGGTTCGGCTTTTTTATTCAAGTTGTTGGGGATCAGGGATTTGAGCAAGGAGTTTTTAGTTTGACAGGCAGTTAAAGGTTTTAGAAGGGGGAAGAGGGTGGTGTATGGGCGTAGGCTTGTGTCTTTTCCTTTGTTGGTGGCTGTAGTCAGGAGTTTGAGGGGGATTTGTAGGTCAAGGTATGAGGTGGCCCTGTTTAGATTGGCCTTTGTGTTGGCATTCTTTGGGGTATTTAGGATTGGTGAGTTGGTTAGTCAGGCGGTTCAGAAGCCTGGTGGCATTCAGGTGGGTGATGTGGTCTGTGGGGGTCGAGCTAACATGTTTGGCTCGTTTCAAGATGGATCAGGTGGGCAAGGTGTTTTAGGGAGTTTTGGGTCAGTCTGGTTTGCCCAGTGGAGGCTGTGGAGGAGTTTTTAGCGATCAGGCTGGGAGGGGGTGCCCTTTTGATGGTACATAAGGATGGTTTAGCATTGTCTAAATATCAATTTTGGACATTTGTAGGCAGAGGGGGTGGAGGCGAAGGTTTTTTGTCTCATTTCTTTAGGATGCCTTTAGGACTAGTGGTTCCGTTTGTATGTGAGGCTGAATTTGGTCTAGAGCGTAGTGGGGGGAGGGTATTTGGGGGGGGAGTTGGTAGAGTTTTTTGCATTGTGTAATTTTGCTGCTTTAATTTAGGTGGTACCCAGTGCCTAGTGTGAATCATTGGCCACTCTTATGTGTGCCGCAAGGCCAGACGAGCTGCATTACGGCCTGACAGTCGGCAATTGAGAATCACTTGTTGAGACGCTATTATTCGGTGGATTGGGGTGCCCGGCTTGCTATAGATCAGGGTGCTGCCTGAGATACAGCGGTACCTTTAGTGGGATAGGAGTACTAATGTAATAGTGTAACATGCGGGGGGAAGAGACCAGGGAGGGAATTGGCAAGGGATATAAAATGGGTTGTCCTTATACTGTGTACTTTGTTGCCGGGGGTTGTGGTGGTCTGGTCTGATAGGGTGACAAGGACACAGTGGCATGGGGCGTGGTCAGTGTCTGGTTTGAACAAGATATAACTAAGATATTCCAAGTGTGCATAAAAGCAAAACTGTTTTTTGGAAATTTTTAGTGTATGTAGTTTATGTAATGTAGTCGAAAGGAAAAACTAGTCTAGTTCTTACCATTAAGTGGGGCTTTGTAAAGGGTTTCTCACCATTTTCTGTAATGTTGATACATATTTCACTAAACAGAAAGTCAGGACAAATTTGCAAAGGATAAAAATAAAAATCTGACAAAGGTTTTACCTCTCACTGAAAAAAACAAGCATTTTTTGTTTTGCTAAAGCCTGTATTTTAAAATATTATCAAAAGAGTTAAAGCTGAACTAAAGTTCTACCCAGGCAGGGTTTTATTGCACAAAGGGACACGTAATGTTTCTTCTACACAAATACACACTCAACTGCTTGATTGCCCCCTAAATTGTCAAAATCGCATTACAGACTGTCCAAGAACTTGACAATTTAGAATTGAGAGGAGATCCCCTGGGACATCATTTGCCCTCCCATCAGAAGCATGCTTCATGCATCTGAAGATATTGTCAAGATTGCATACAGGCAGATGGGAACCATACACACAATGATTTCATTGTGATTTCTATTTTTTGCTTTGATTTTTAGTGAGATTTTGTATCCAGCCCTCAGTGGGTAATCATTTGGTTTCTATTGACTATGTGTATGTCCTTTTTTTCTCATGGAATTGCATAATACATATCAATAAAGGTCTTCAAGATCTAAAAGGTGATTTATTATTATTATGAATATTATCGTCTTATTATTGTATTCATTTAGCACCCATAGTCATATCACCTTGTGTCCCTGAAATGGGCCCACAATCTAATGTCCCTAGCATCATTTGTCATTATGAAAGCCTAAGACTATTTTATTTGGTGAATCTGCATGTTTTTTGGATAAAATTTTTAGAGATTTAGTAAAAAAAAAAAGAGTGCCCGGAAGACACCTAGGCAAACACAGGGAGAGGATACAAACTCTATACAGTGATAAAATGCCCCCTTTGTTTCTGTGCAGTGTATATTCTCTTGAGAGAAACAGCTTGAACAGTGTTTCTCAATCTTTTTAGTATGAAGTTTTCAGGAAACTCCTTCTATAAATACTTTATCTACAGCTCCGTACATTAGTGTGGTGGTAATTCGGAAGAACGCTTCCTACAATGCCAAACATTGGGAAGATTGTCACCCTTACAGAAAGCCAAAAAGGTTATTGGTATCACTTAAAATGACTTGAGAGTCACAAAGTGCTCATTGTTTAGGGAACCCCTAACAAGATCTGAAGGAACCCTAAAGTTGAGAAACACTGAATTGGACACTTTATTAGAGACATTACAATATTACTTTATATTGCCTTTTCTTTAATAATTTAAACCTATCTAACAAATAATTGTAAAAAAAAAATCTTAGAAATGTTCAACACAGGAGGCAATTTTTGTAATGCAACGTAATGGTAAACTTGTTTATTCGCTATGCCTTTCAAAACTTTCAATGTCTAAAAATACATGTAGTGGAATAGAAGCCTGTGATTAACACAGAAAATATTACAAAAGCAAAAAAGAGCTATGCACAAAATACATCCATTCTCCTGCTTAATGCAGAAATGGCATAATACAGTAAAATTGTTCTTTTTTTATTTCATTGGTACCTTAGAAATGTGTCTTTCTTTCCCTAAGTTCTCCATTTTTTTTGTAAAGCAATTCAGTGAACTACTTAAATGTGCATGGCCTGCAGACTGATAAGCAAAGGAAATTTTGTTGCTAAAAAACAATATTGATAACCAGCACCCAGGAGTCAATTTTTTTCTGCCCAAAATAATATGAAAAAAACATTGAAATATAAGAAATGTCAATATTTAACAAATTGTAGAGCACTGTAACTATATAAAGCTCATCATTATTTTAGTTTTGCATCTTTAACAAAGCCATGAAACAATGACCAACAAGGTAAAAGCTCTAAGACTTGATTGGAAATACAAATTCAGATTTAAAATACAAGTAATTATATCAATTGTGCAATAAATCATTTTGCTGTATTGTGAAATGTCTGTGTTACTTGATCAGGGTTGGTTGTCTCTGATTTAAAGATCTTTAAGAGTGTGATTTAAATTAAAAAACGGTAGTTACATTGTTCTAGAGGCATACCTAAAAAGCTCCAGTGAATGGTTGCCTAGAAAAGGAAATATAAGGAAAAATGAAGGAGGCAATAAATAAGAACCCAACAAGATAAAAAAGATATTAAGCAATATACTGTGTGTCAGTGTTGTGTATAAAGTTCCTGTCAAACACACAAAAGTTTATTTTAAAAAGTGTATCGCTTTTTTAGGTTCAGGAGTTAATTAATGTAAAACAAAATCACAAATGGAACTTTTTTCGGCAGCATTAACATACATTTTACAGAATTATCATCACTAAACTTATTTAAAAATGTACATTCTATGTACAATATTGTTCTATATTAAAAACAAATAAAAACATACCAAAACACTTGTGTATCTTTCGGTTTTTAAAACAATAAACATGAAATCTCTGTCTGAAAATCAGGGGTTTTCAAACTATTTTTGGCTCATGAGCTACTTTTTAACTGGCCAAGTCAAAATGATCTACCAACAACAAAAATGCTAAACAAATATTTATTTATAAATATATTGAGTATGACACAGAAGTGACTGGAGCTAATGAGACATTGAATGGCAGAACATTGCACAGACATTGCACTACAGGACTATAGTGACAGGAAAGCTACAGTTCACCTGTCATAGGAGAATGACGTGCTGCACAAGAAAAAGAACTGCTTCACAAGAAACTGCCCAGCACTGCTCACCTCAAACTGCTCTCCTGTCCTCTCTGCCTCCCTCCCCACTCCCCACTGTTACACGGAGCCTTCACACACAGAAAGACATCCCCAGGATCCCTATAGACACTCAGCTGGGCTGTTAGTAAACAGAAAGGAGGGGTAGGGCAGGACTTGGTTTGCCTTTGCGATCGACGTTTTGGGCAACCTTGCTCTAGATGAACATTCTCTCTATGCGTTTCGTGGAAACAGTGTCAGTTTCATCAGGAGGTCTAGAGAGATTGCATAGAATTTAACAAAATCAGTAACCATTCTAACAATCAAATTAACAATCTAATTTGCAATCTAATTATTACAATCATTTTTACTTACTTTCCCATTCTCTTTCTCAAATCAAGAGTATTCTATAGATATTTCATTTGTATTGGGCCCCAGATGTCATAGAGACAGGTAAACCAACATCCAAATTTGGATTTCCATATATTTACAACTTTAAACTATAAACTAACTAAACATAATTATTACATTCCTCTTCACCAATAACACTTTTATCAAGGACACAAATAACCCCTAAAAAATCAGTGAAAACCCAAAACCATATTATATAGACAGAGATATACAACAGTGGCCCATAACATTAAACACCATCCATATGAGTGTCCCTATATCCATGCCATTTATAGGAATCACCAATGGTCAATAAAGTGCCATTTACTATACAATGAATATTACTTTTCCTTAAATTTACTTGAACACCAGATAATAAACCAATATTATTCAATATAGAGCTATAGATGTGATTCACACATCTCCCATACAAAAAGTGTCCATAACAATAATGTTAAACTACTGTATTACTCACAAATTGATCTTTAAAATTACCAGGTGCTTGAACTCATGAGTTATAGCCAAATAAAGAAGCTGTCTTTAAAAAAAATAACAGTGACATTGCAATTTACCATTCCTTTCATCTTCCAAAGTACAAATATTAAAGTACGAAAGATCAGTTGGTACTCACCAGCCCTTCACTTTGACATGTCTCTATTGGACCCCATAGTGCTGTTGCCACTACGTTCAGCAGCATTTCCCTAAATAACCACAGGCACCATTATGGCATTTTTGTGTGGGGACTAGCCCCCTCTCTCTTCCAGAGGGTAAATCAACACTCCCAGGGTAACATGAGGGGTCTATACTCATCAGGAGACAGACAGAGACAGCCAGACACTTCTAGAAGGAGGAACGAAGCTGCCTAGAAAAACAATGTATAACCCATGTGGTCTCTAGAGACATTGCTAATCTAGAGACTCCATGTTTAAATACCAAATCATACACGCTTGCTATGTTTTCAATTGTTTCAAAATGTAACATTAAAAACAATTGTTTTCTACATTTTTAAATAATTTTAGTGATGATAAATTTGTCAAATGTATGTTAATGCTACCAAAAAGTCCCATTTGTGCTTTGGTTTTATTTTGCTTTGTAATAATTATGGGTATGTGGCAGATCATATAGTAGAGTACCAATAGGGAGCAGTTGTAACCAAATATCTAAACTCAAAGGCCCAATAAACTAAATTTATTAGGAAAAAAATAAAGGTCTAAATAAATTGTCAGCTGATTTGTGTTATCTATTTTATTTCCTGATCTGTTTTTATATTTTTTGATATTTTTACAATATCTTAACAATACTATTCAACGTTCTTTTTTTTTTTGTATATTTAATTTAAAAGTTTTGCATAACCCTCAGTATTTCTATGGATTTAGAAATCATTCAATTTAAGGCAATAACCGAATACAGATTGTTTACACACAAATGGTTTTGACATAAAGAGCAAGATGAGTTAGCCTTTTCAGTAAGAACTTCCCTGAAGAGTCACATTTATTTGTTAAGATATTTTCTCACTACTTGGCCTCAGTGAGTAGACTGACCTTTCCACTGTAGGGTTCAAACTCACAAGTAACTCTTCAATGCCATTTCAGCAAGGAGGGTTCAGGTCTATTGCATCTGACAAAAATAGATGGGCTGAAAAGTAAGAGTGAATCTCAAGTCCAAAGGAAAAAAATATATAGAAATGCAGCCTTTTATTTAGAAAGAAAGACAAAGTGAAGGGAATGAGAAATTACGTTAAGAAAGCAAACACGATTAGATCTTTAGATGGAAGAATGGCAAACACCCAAATCTATCTCAAGGGACCAGCAATGAATTAGATCTAATCTATAAGAGACTGGAATGAAGGAAGAAAAGATCTTCTATTTTGTGGTAATGGTTCTGTACTGGATGTGTCTGATGCTTTCAAATTTTGACATTATATTACTATTGTTCTGACAAAGCAATTGTCAAAACGATTCTTAGCAAATATCACAAAACAATCTGGTTATTTCTTTATACTTTGGATTAACCTTGTTTTAAACTTCATAATATTTTTACCATGCTTGCTAACTGATACATTTCATAGCATTTTACTTTTTTAAAAGATGGTTACATTTTAATTATCCTAAAACACGGGTAAATCATTTAAATATCAGTTCATTTAGAATATCTCTCAATTACAACCACTTTGCAAATATTTCAATATATAATAACCATAAGGTTTTTAAAAAAAGGTTCTTTCACCAGACCATCTAATTTACCATATAAACTTATAATATTATTATAGGATAAGATTAAAAATCTGGACCTCACACACACACAGTAAGATCAACAATCTTTTTCTTTTTGGAAGGAGACACGCCACCCAAAATTGCACCAACACGGTGCAGATCAGGAGATGTTAGGAAAAATAAAGATGGTGGGGTTGGATGGAATGGCGAAAGAAGAAGGAAGCTAAGAAATCTTTGGATTCACTGTCCATAGTTTGTACGTGGATTGAAGCCTTTTGACAAGTAAAGGTGAGTGATTTTTTTTATACAATATTCTTCATTAATAATAATAGGGGTTATTTACTATAATTTAAAAAATAGTTTAATAATTCTAATTCACTATGTATGAGAAATCTTTCATGAGTTGTTTGGTATTTTCCTTTTGGATCCTCTATCTTCAGTAGGTAGTTGCCCATCTTCCATGATAAAAAAAACCAAAAAGTCTGCTTTTCAGCCATGAAGGTACCACACATCTTGTGTGTACAAAAGTATTATTTAATAAACGGTACAGCAAGGTAGTCAGAAAAAAACACACAGAATTGTGGAATTGTAAAAAAAAAATGTGTATAAAGTACAATTGATTGACGGCCAGTATGTAATGTACAGTGGTGAGCAGTATGGTACTGAATGTACTGGACAGTGGAGCAGTTACCAAAAAGGAACAATGACGCACTAAGTAGTATGCTACATACAGTACTGGGCACATCTAAGTGGATGTGCCCTTAATTTTGTAGAAAACTTGAAGGCCATTAGGAGGAGTAACATTGAGCAGAGGGGGATCAAATGTTTGACATAAAATAAAGCGGCAGCAACTGCCAGAAATCTTCAGCACACATTTTAGGAAAAAAACTGCCACCTTAGGCAAATTTAGATCTGTTTAAATCCATATTGATGAAAGAAAAGTAATACAGAATTGCTTTCATTTACCCTAAATAAACCCATTTCCTGCTTTGCTGCATTTGATGGACAACTTGAATGAGGGGTTTCTTAATGACGGACTATGATCCAACACGATGTTGTATTGTTTTAGCCTTTGATTAATTCAGATAGTTCAGAATTTGAGGATGTCAAAATAGTCTAAAACTTGTTTTTTAAACATACAAGTTTTCAAGCAGTTTTTTTACACATCCTAAGTAATGTAACTTAGTCGTGGACCGTGTTACTCCCAACAGTCACTTTCTCTTCTGGTATTTAAAATGTTGTCAGGTGACAAAAACATGTAAATTTTATTGCAGTTTGATTAATTGTTTTAGACTTTTTATTAATTCCAAGGGGAGTATTTTTATAACTTTAAAACATATCAGTAACTCATCCAGTAGGTGTAGTAATTGTTACACTTTTGACAACAACTTAGTATTAACTGGAAGTTCTATGGAGAGAACAGGGGGAGAACGAGCAAGCAGCAACCCACTGTGCTTTCCTCCCTTTACTTATATGTCATTCATTGCTGGTTGCTCATGGATCCATTAGGACAGATCCATGAACGGCATCAGGCAGCTTCTGTACATGTCAGATTCTCGCCCAAAATTATCCTGACTTCATATCCGGTGAGAATCATCTTACCTGCTTTTAGCTTTGGACAAAAACAAAAGGAGAAACAAAATATATTGATGTAGATTAGGAGTTTTCCTATTCCAAAAAAATTGATGTGATTTTTTTTTAATTCAATACTGAATGTGTGTTTACCATACTTGTTTTTATATTTTACACAAAAAAAACTCACGTTCATATGGTATTGTCTTTCAAGCACATGTTTTGGGGAATATAGTAAATAGATAATCTGATTCAGCTTGTGGCAATTTCTACCATCATTTGTACACCTACTATACATTTTTATATTTTACTATGAGAACAAAATATCACCTTTCTCATTAAATGTAACAAGTACATTAGCATAACAGTTAGCATTACAAGAATGGCAAAATAGATTGAAAAAGGCAATGTAAAATAAATGTGCTATTTTAAAAATCAAAACCAAACATTTTAATGAAAGAAATAATGTGTGTTCAAATGTAAAATGAGCATAGAAAATCATTCAAAGGCAGTATTTGCTATTTCACCATGTTTTAAAGGTCACTTGCATCATTTAAAGAGAACTACCAGAATAAATGATGCATCCAGCTATTTTGTATTCTTCTGCAACAGCAGTGTGGCTACCTAAATTATTTCAATTTCTACTTTTTCTGCTTTTGTTATAGACATGAAATTTAAAGCAATAGTCATTATATGTACTTGCTTGTTCACTAATATATTCAATTATAATTTATTGTTCAGTTCTAACAATATACATGTAATACATGTAAAAAATAAGGTTCTGCATATCAATTCTGATGCAAGGAAAGTGAATAGTGTTATGCATTGTAATTACTGTAATACTGTAATACACTAATATTATTACTTCCTAAAGGAATTCAATACAGTACTCAACATGCCCCAACATGTTACTGTGTTTTTATTTATAAAACAAATCTGTCTGTTACAAATCTGTTACAATTAACCTATTTTGCAAGCAAGGAGTATTTTTGTGAACTTCCTGTTTTTTATGTCTTCATACTAGTTACTAACCAATGTTGCAATAGAATTATCGCAAATCACACAACTTTTTTTTAATTAAAGGCATTACACTTCGACCTAAATTATTTCTGCACACATATTTTTTGTTCAGCATGAGTGGGGTCCTGTTGTCTCTAATCATTGCTAGGTATGCATACATCAGCAGACACCCAGCAGTTATGGCTGTGATGGAGGAACAAACACTGGAAATAGCAATAAACACAGTGCCAGTTGCTGCCAGCCAGCAGAAGAGATCAACAGCATTAAATATTGATGAGGTCCTGGAACAAGTCAGTGATATTCAGGGTACTTTAATAATAAGTTAGTAAAAAAAATGGGCCTGGTTTAATAAAGCTCTCTAAGACTGGGAAGGATACACTTTCATTGGTGAAGCTGGGTGATCCAGCAAACATGGAATGGATTTCTTGAAAGTCATTTGCTATTTGTTAGCCTATCAAAATACCTGTGATGCGGAGAATGGATGTCAGCCTTTAAAGGTGGACCAAGCAGTTTTAGAATTAAACCTTTCTTTTATACAGGCTATTACCTATGTCTATGTTGTTGTCTAATGGAGATTACTTTAATTAGGCCAATCTTATTGGATAGAATACCGAATACTGCTATCATAACAGTGGGTTTGGTTGTATAGTTCAGCACAGCGGCTTATGGTTGCAGAGGGTGTTCCCAGAGGAAGGGGTAGTGAGTCTACATCAAGGGTTACCATTACGGCAGTCATAGATGTAAGTTGGTGAATCAGGGTTTGCCTTTAGTTAACCCAGAGTGCATTTGGCAGAAATTGTAGGACAGGTGTTGGCGGCACCAAAACATGGTGATTTATTAGCAGTAAGGAATATAGTGTTTAGCGTTTGTTTGTTATTGTTAACATCAGGGAATATTACTGACTTTGCATATGAAGTCTGTAATTTTATTATCTCTGCAGTAGAAGCATACAAAGAGGGGGGGGATTGATGGGGAACCTTGAGATCATTCTTAGACTAATAGAGCTAACTGAAAAGGCTTCACTCTGTTGTGACTACAATTGTTATTTCTAGGATCAGAAGCCTGATCTTGTCCAATACTGAATTGTAGCTGATACTAAACTTTTCACATTAAGGGGTTTATTTATAAACCAGTTAATCTGACATTACTTGAAACATTTAGTGGTGGATACTCTTCTATGTCCTTATATTTCTATGGCAATATTTGATTCTCCACCAGGGAATTATTATTATTAATTATATTAATATTAATATACAGTATTTACATACTGCCAACATATTACCCAGCACTGTACATGTCATGTCACTAGCTGTCCCTTAAGGGGCTCACAATCCAACGTTCCTACCATAGTCATATGACTTTAATATAGTCTAAGGTCATTTTTGGGGGAAGCCAATTAACCTAACTGCATGTTTTTGGAATGTGGGAGGAAAACAGAGTACCCAGAGGAAACCCACGCAAACACGGAGAGAACCTGCAATCTCCATGCAGATAATGTCCTGGCCTGAAGAGTGCTACCTTTAGGCCACCGTGAATGTCAGTTTAACTGCTTCATGAATAGACCTGAAAAGTACATTCTGTATACTATGTGAATTATACATTTATGTTACAAAAATTTTGGAATGAATTTTTTTTGTAGAATATATAGACTGCTGTTACTTCAAGATAGATGTGACCTTTAAATGTATATAACAACTACATTTTTGACCCAATTTAAGCTACTCATACTATTTTTTTCCTTTGAGAGTAGATGTTGCTGTTGATTTCCCCATAATAGAACATTGCTAGTAGTATGACGTATTGCTTCTTCTATTGTTCTTAGGAGAATTTGGTCTAGCACTGGTTTTACTCTTGAGATCATAGTAACCTTTTCTTTAACTGGAAGCTTTTCAACTAATTTAATATTTCCATTCATACTTCAAAACATATCTACCTTGACAGCAAAGAAAAACATTACAAAAAATGTTTTATTGTGGTAAAAAAATGTGTTATTCCAAAATGAAAAAAACAATGTTTTTATTATTGTGTATAGTAAGTAGTGTTGGTGTTCGAATTCGGGTTGTCCTTATATTCGACACGAAATATATTTGAACTTAGGTAGACCCGCCCCAAAAAAACAAGATTTGATGGTAAAAAAAAAATTAATGTTGAATTAATGTATATGAGTGTTTGTGTTTATTTACCACATTTTTTATTTTTAACAGGTTATCCTACAATGACATGATATCTCTTACTCTGTATACACTTTCCAGCATAGTAATATTCTTATACATTTGTTAGATTTTTCTTTTATCCACTGCAAATGTATCATAATACTGTGCCTGTTACAGAGTAAGAGATACTTGCCGGCCAGGCATCTTCTCAATGATTGCAGCAGAGTCTGCAATCATTGAGAAGGGTGTGCGGTTCCCAGGGCACTACAGGTAAATTAACCTGTAGTGCCCCGGGGATTGCACACTGAGCAAACCAATGATTGCAGAAGAGTGTGCGATCCCTGGGGCACTACGGGTTAATTAACCTGTAGTGCCCAGGTTATCATAGTGGAACTGCAGAGTTCATCTGCAGTTCAGTTCCCACGGTCACATGCAGCCCTTTATAGTTCCTAAAAAATACCTGATTTCTCCCTCCATTGAATTTATTGGTGTTCAAACTCGGCATTCGATCACCTGCACAATATCTCACTATTCGATCAAATAGCCGTTGAATCGAATAGTGAGATATTCCACTAACACTAATAGTAAGTAGGTTAGATAGGTTCTTATTTACCATAATTCTGAATAGAATAGTAAAAAAATAGTAGCAGTAAACTGTTAACATAAGTTCAGGTAGCATGAGGAAGAGATAGAACCTCTGGAAACTTTTTGTTGCACTCTGTGTTCCTTTTAAGAATATTTCCTCTTATATCTCATCTGTCTGAAAGTACTGGAAAAAACTCCCCCAATGGGAAGCACCATCTTTTTCTTAAATTTTTCATTTGCAGATGTAAAAAAGGGAACTTTACTGCTGGGGATTTTATGAGAACAATTTCCTGTCCCTTGTTGTTCGGGTGATGGATAATATAGAGGAAACAACCTACATTTTAAATCTCCTTATCCGGGAAAAAGGGAGTGACACAAAATAAACACATCCTAGGAGTTTAGGAAATTCTGGGAGAGATTTTTCCTTTCTTCCATCCATGATCATGATTTTCAGATTTGAGAGGAAAAAGAGAAATTTTTTCTATAAGAAGACATACTAAAACAGATTTTTTGACAAAAAAAAAAAAAAAATTCTACAAAAAAACAAATCTGAAATTGTCTTTCAAATTCAAATTCTTTCTTTTTAACTAATACAGTGATAACAGTGATGTCTAAATAGGATTCCATGATGATCATTTCAGTACTGGATGCTTCACAGCTCTCCACTGCAGTGGTTGCCAACCTTTTCGGACCTACAGACCACTAAATGCATGGACTCCGGACTGCGCATGTGCGGGAAATCATGTGCCAGATAATAATAATAATGTGTCAGATAATAATGCCAGAACCCGCCCACTCTCCCATCGCAGGTCTGAGCCTGCCATGGAAGAGTGGGTGGGTTGTGTCTAGCGACACAACCTGCTCACCGCCCTGAGCCTGAGATCCGTATGGGAGATGTGGTCCACGGCCCTGGCTGGTGTGCCCCCCAGCAGGGTCATTCTCCTGTCTTGGAGAGGATACACTTTCATCAATAAAGCTGGGTGATCTAGCAAACCTGGAATGTGTTTCCTAAAATCATTTGCTATTTGCAAATGATTTGAATCCTGGACTAGATCAATTCCAGGTTTACTGGATCACCTAGCTTCACTGATGAAAGTATATCCTCTCGAGCCTTAAAGAGCTTTAATAAATCAGGCCCATTGTGTTCAGCCAATTCAGCAAAGGGGCAGTGGAGAACACCCTGGATTGGCTTAACACATGTAATAAATGACAGTAGCAAAGCCATCCTGAGGAGAGCCTTGGTCATTTCATTCTGAGACAGCTGTACTTGTTTACATGCTCCCAGCTAATCCAGCAAATAGACAACCAGGAAAACCTGACCATAGTTTTCCCCTTGCTAGATTGGCTAAAAGTAAAACAGGGGCTGTTCTAGTAAGAGTGCAGCCAGGGACAGCTGTCCTTGGCTGTCCCGTGTTTGGTTGGCTAGATTGATTGGCTGAATGCTCAGGTAGGAGGAACATCATGCAGCTGGATCCAGCTGGCAAAGGATGTGAAGCAGCCTGTGCTGGATTAGGCATTATGGGATTCTATCAGATTTTGTGAATGGGTAAAGAGGTGGTAACACAGTATTTAATTACCCAGGGTGGAAGGATATATATCTGGGGGCTTCCAGGTTCCAGTAAGCTCCCTAAAAACATTGGAGTCACATTGTAGCAATGAGGCTTTCCATCAAAATATGTAAATCAGAGAAACTGCATCCTAGTAAAAAAAAATTCCAAGAGTCATAAATATAAAGATATGCTCATTCCAAGGCCACATTTCCTGCTACAATCAGGAAAATTGCAGCCTAGAAAAAATAATGAATAAAATAGTTAAAAGGTGAGATATTCTATTCTCACCTTTTGTTTTAGCTGAAAATCAAGGAAAATGCATCTCAGAAAAAAAAATACAGTTAAAAAATTATATAGTCAATTTCCAAGACACATTTTGTTTTGCTACAATCAGAGAAAAAGCTCAAGATATATATTCTATTCTCAAGGTCCCCTTTGTTTTTTCAAATTGAATCCTAGAATATACAAATATAGGTAGTCCCCGGGTTAAGGACATCCGACATACAGACGCCTTCTTGATATGAACCGGGCTTCCCTACTCGCTTGTGTACAAGACAGAGGCCTGAAGGGGGAAGGGGAGGGTTTGCATGACTTGCAGAAGAAATAATTTGCCAAACACAGCTGAGATTGTGGGTGATCTTAGGGGGGTGAGCTCTTTCTGCAGCCTATTGTAACTCTTTAATGAGCAAGGCAAACTCTGCAGCTATTTCTTTTTCCATATTAAAGCACAGCTTGCTCCAGAAGTTAATGAATGTCTAGGCTCCAATAAGATTTTTTTTTTTTTTTTTGCTTTGTTTGTGATTAACTCACAGTGAGCATTTTACACAGTAACTGACACCACGCTGCCTATTAGTATGTCGAGACAAACATCTGCCATAACTGCATTTATTTAAAAAATGTACCCGTTCCGACTTACATACAAATTCAACTTAAGAACAAACCTACAACTTAAGAACCAACCTACCAAATAAAATTTTCTCTTGCTGCAAATCTGCAAAAATCACAGCCTAGAAAGTAAACAAAAATCAAAAATTATAAAAAGAGACACTCTATTTCCATGAACACCGTTCCTTCTGCTGAAAACAATTGCATCATACAAAACAAAAAAATAAAATAACTCAGAAGTAGTATACAATATTGCTAAGGCCATGAGACCTAGGATATGAAACTTAGTGAAGGAACTGCATGAGAGAAAAGTTGAAAAGGGAAACATTAATATAGTACAATTGTTATTCCCTGTCTTGGTTCTGCAGTTATTCCTGCTGGTGGCAGTAGTGATGGTGCTGCTGGTGGCTGTAAGACAGTGCTGCTACTGGTGGTGGTGCTGAAAATCAGGGCTCTTGGAACAGATGGACTACAAGCAGTACCAGAACATATTTTGTATGGTCTGTGTCAGGGTGAGACAACAAAAATGATATGGTTCTGGATAAGACATGGGAATCAGGTAAGTGTGAGGAATGGGACAAGGCTGGGGAGGTCCACCTTATTAAACAAAACAAGTTGTGTGTTGGCTTATTTTGGTGGAGACAAGCATATTGTGAAAATCAGTTCTCAGTGTGTCAGGTGGAATTATTGCTCCCAAATAGATTACAGTGTCTGCTATCAGTGTGGATTGACATTCATTAAAATGAACCGATTCTAAATGGTGACCCACCTGTTGCAGATGCCAAGCAGTAATTGTACCACCACCAAATACACTAGTGCCACCACCACAGCCATCAACAGCACAATTAGAGGTGAATCTTTTATAAAAAAAATACAAACTGTCCTAGATTCCTGGAAGTGGCTAAAGAAATTAGGAAAATAAAAGGTAGGTATGAGGTTAACAAAAAAACAAACAAACAAAAAAATAGATTCAGACAGTTCCCATACACCCCAAAATCCTAATTGGCCTACATTTGACAAAAAACCCAAAACATTTTTAGTTATTAAGGTTTTTCCCCCACTTGTTTTTCAAGCAATCATCAAAATGTATGGCTTCTGTCAAATTATGGGCTCTATTTATAAAGCAGGGAATCAGACATTCCCCCAAGCATTCCCTCATGAGAATTGTATAGGTCCATGTGTTTCAATGGTAGTAATTGATTCCCACAAGGGAATGTATGAGGGAATGTCTGTTTTATAAATCAAGTCCTAGTTGTACCCTAATAATTAGTACATTTTGTTGATGATTTCAAGCTGCCAGCATGGCTATTAAAGTTAAAGCATATTTTCTTTTTTTGTAAATTAATGAAACAAATAAAGTTAACATAAAATGTGATTTTCCTTTAACATATAACATAAGGCTGCAACCATACTTTATGGTACCTGGCCAAACGATGAATTGTTTTGTAAAGTATGATTGTGGGAATGCATTATGCATAAACTGGAGTAGTTGACCTGCACTTAGAATAATTATTTTCAGAACATATTACAATAAAGTTAATTGAAAATACAAGTTAATGTGTAGATTGGAAAAAATAATTTTATTTGAATACCTTTGTAACTTTATATTCAGGAGCTGAACAGTTTAAACTTGTAGTGGGAGAAATAAAATACTGCTTGTTTATGATATTACTATAAAAGTAAGGGACTGAAACATATCCAGGTTGCTGTTTTTTATTTCCACCACAAAATACCACCTGCAGCTTTACTGTATTTAGAACTAATTATTGGACTCCTACTGCCAACATAATAATCTGAATGTAAATGCCATCCTACATTCTGTTACATTCCAGTAACCTAATAAATATTGCAAATATTCATAGGGAGATTTATTTAGCAGAATAATTTAAGGAATGGCAGATATACTGTAGAATATTATCAATAACTATAGGGGATATAGACTATTTTGCTTTTATGCTTTGGTCAAGTTCACCCTAATAATTTTTTATAGTGTATAGGTTTCAATTTCCTGGCAGGATACAAATGTATTTTGTCATTGTAATATATATTTTTTTTAATAGATAAGAATATTTTACATTTAAATTACAATAAATGTTAATGTTTTAACGCTATTATTAACTTTAATAAATATAAATATACTGATTAGGCTCTATTTTCAAAACTGAGAATATGACATTCCCTTAAACATTTCCTGTTGGTAATCAATTACTGCCATTGAAACACATGGACCTGGAATAATCCCATGAGGTAATATTTAAGGGAATTTTTGATTCCCGGTATTTAAAATAGTGTATCTACATTTTGACAATTTAGTTGCAAAAAAATAAATACTCAGGGCTCTATTTATAAAAATGTGAATCATACATTCTCTCAAACATTGTGGGAACCTTCCAGGTCCATGTGTTTCAATGGAAACAACTGATTCCCACGAGGTAATATCAGATTCCCTGTTTTATAAATCAAGCCCATAGTTTATATCAAATTTTAGTTGCATGTGAATTCTTGCAGACCATTTAAAAATGTAATTTTTTTATTGTGCAAAATGGTTTAGGATTAGGAGGGGTTTTACCAGTTTAAATCTTTCCTTACTAAAACATTTTATTTATTTTAAGATTGGAATGTGTTTAAATCCTAATAAAATAGTATTGTCTTCTGAAAGCAAAGAACCTGTAAGATTAAAAAGATGACAGATATTTTTTTTGTGTAATGCGATATTTTGGTATTTTTTTTACCTGAATTTTTAGTTAAAAATGTTCAAAAACCATTTTTAAAATAAGTCAGTACACTTTCTAAAAATAAGATAAAAACTAAAATCTGTATTTGTTATTTTAACCTTTTCTTAACGGTGCAAAAGACAAAGGATTTTCAGTGTTTTTCAGTGTCGTTCTAATTGCTAAACATAAATGCATTTAGAAATTGATGCTTGCAACACACTCCAAAAAAGTTAGGGATAGAGACAAATTTATCTCCATTACCATTTTCTTTTGAAAAAGGAACCAGTAGGAGGATCAATAGGTAACCCAATGATGGTGTGATCACCAAGAGGGGCCAAGGTGAAGTCTAAGCAACAGCCTGGATTTCTCTAGAGCCTAGAGGTGAGGATGTTATACTGCAGGCTGTTGCCAGGTTGTGGTCCTTGGGCAAGCAGGAGATGGTCATGGAAGGCCAGGGTCAAGGTAGGCAGCAGACAAACAAAGTCAGGAACAAAGCCAGGAGTCAAGTACCAGAGAATAGACTCCAGTGACACAGGGGTCACTGAAGGCACAGAGGAACACAGGAGACACAGGAAGCGACAGGAGGTACAGGTGACACAGGGTCAAGAAAGACACAGTGGAAACACAGGAGATATGGGTGACACATGGGTCACTGCAGACAGAAGGGAACACTGGAACACCACAAGGGAGCAGACATAGAAACAACAACCTGGGCAACAATGGGTTAACACAGGAGATGGACTGAGAAGATCTCAATCAACAGGTGTAAAGGAAATGCTCAGCATAGCTAGGGGCTCCACTAGTGGAGACACATTGCAGGAACGGAAAGTGCTATGTCTGAGCCCAGTAAATAGCCAAGGGCAATTAGGAGGCTTGTTCCTGATTGGCTGAGTCCCGGTCAAAGCTAATAAAACTTAGAAGAGCAGGCGCTGCCCACATGTGAAGTGTAAAGAGGTGCCGTAGCAAGAAGGAAGTACGTGCAATATAAAGATTCAAATGAATTACCTAATTACAGGTTTTAGTTTTTATTGCATTGTTAAAAATGTTCCAATTTGGATATGGAGTTTGTATTTTTCACAGGCACAATATAATTTCAAAAATATAGTAAGATTTAAGAGAGAAAATGTAAAAATGAGTGAAAATGATAGTTAAAGAGTCCAGCATGTTTGCTAGATCAAAAGTGAAAGGTGAAGGTTAAGTACATATAAATCCGAGAATAGCAGGTGTTTTTGTTGCTCACATATACGTCAAAAGACCAGGGTAATCATTTATATTAATTGTAAATCCAAAACATAATCACTTGTACTTGTAGCATATGTGTGTCTCAATGGCATTCAAGTGGCAGGACTTGCGTGATAAGGTGTGTTAGGAGGTGCTCTCTGGGTTTATGATCCTAGGTGATGCCCCGCCACAGGAGGGTGCGCACAGCCTATTCCCTCCAGCGGCTGTGCTCGCGGTAGCACTGGGGTTTCAGGATCAGTGCCCTGAGGGTTGCAGCATCCCTGTAGCTAGGGTTTTCCCTCGGCATCCTCTGCGCTAGGCCACACGGCTGAGGGGAATTGGAGTTTGTATGCAGTTGATTAGCTGAGTGGTCCCTACTTAATCCTATGCTGTCATTGGCTGCTAGGGCTTTATAGCCTCTCCGCTCCCTGTCTGATGTGCCTGTTATAGCGTCTGCTGGGCTTACCTGTGTTGGAGTGATTTTTAAGTATTTCTCTGTTACTGACTATTTGTTGAACTCTGCCTGGAGCGACCTCTGCTTGTGACCCCGACTCTGTTTTTGCCTTTTCCCTTTGTACTTCCCTTGGTGGACTGATCTCCTGTGTTTTTGACCTCGGCTTGTTTTTGGATTTCCTGACATTTTTGACTCTGTACTGTGAGCTCCGGGTCAACTGCCAGCCTTCCTCCAGACACCATCTTTTTTGCACCAAGTCCTGGGGCAACCAAGTGCTGGTAGACGCAACCAGTCTCCCGAGGCTGAGCGGGGGCTGCTATAGGTGAAGACTGCAGCTATAGATTGGGGGACTGGTGTCTGGGGAATACTGGTACTGACCTGGGCCTTACAAGGTGTTTTTAAACGAATAGAATAAATAGGATACAATTCCTCCTATTTTCTTTTTGCAGTTCTGTTCTTAGCCATTTGTGTATAAAGTAAAGCCTAACTATTGACATATTTGGAAATCAAAATGCTACTCAAAATGGTTAGGGACAATGAGGATTTTGATAAAGGGACTATAGTGACATACTAATGTAGGCTATTCTTTGAGGATCTGCAAATGGGTTAAACAAACTCTCATAAATGTTTATAGTTTTAGTGTTCCGTTGCTAAAACATTTAGTTCATACAGAAAGAGGAAAATATGTATTATATAATGGCCATGAGGAAAATTTTCCAGATTTTCACATTTCTAGTGAGGATCATATTTGAACTTAACCTTGAATAGGATGATCAGTGGGTCATGATGCACATGGTTTCTCTCTTACACATTTCATCAGTATTGTTTTGTAAATGAGATGTCATAAATTGGATATCAAATCTACAGTATTGGGGACTTTAAACTTAAAAAATTTAACAGTATTTCAAAATCATTGTGAAATTGAAGAGCTTTGTTGAGGGGTTATTTATTAAATTGTTAAAATAGGCACAATTATCCATTTTTGATAAAATGCTTTGCACAGCATGAAACACATTGCAGCTGCTGAAAGTAAAATAAGTATGCAAGATATTCAGCAAAGTTGAGAATATCTTGCTCCTTAGTGAACACTCCTCATCTAAAGCAGTTCTTAGTACAATAAAAAAGTTAGGTACTTTAAATAAAGAAATAACATAAGACCACAATACAAAGCTCTCTTTACATCATTAAAGACACATAGTACCTTGCTGTGGATCCATTCAGTTAGTTTAGTGATTTGTTGGCAACATACATATAGTTAAACCTGCAGTATTTTATCTCACACTGCTGCTCACTTTAAACACTTCCTCATCCTCAGTAAGCCGGGTCTCAAAAAAACTTGTGCTTGATTGTGTTTCTTATTTGATTGTTTTACTGAAGTACCTAAGTTTGTAGGGGCAGATCATTTGAAAAGGGGCAGATCATTTATTAGTGAACTGTTTCAGATCACTATTTGGAGGAGCAAGATTTTGACTTTTGTTGGGGATCATAAGGGTTAAAGATTTGGGATATTTTAACCTGTTATCTGTTTTAATAAAATTATTGTGTAGCAGTACAATAGTAGGCAGTCAATGATGCTGCAATGATCACGGGCTAGACTAGTATTTGTTATAATTTGTTACACATGGGCAGTCTGGTAAAAAGGATGACAGGATAGCCGCCACTTCCCATGTGGCTGCCAGGACTGAATGAAGTACCGTTTGCCTCCGCAGGAGTTATACCATCCTGGCCAATCAAGATGGGCGAGGAAAAAGTTGGTGACGGAACGGACACGGGTGAGTGTAAAAAGGGCTTACTTCTGTCTGTGGCAATTTCTATGTAATGTGATTTCACTTTGTACTAATATTTCTACTGTGATAGCAATAGTGATGGAACTAACAGCCTCTAGGGTGTACAGTATTTTAAAATTTCTATGACAATGGAAGATGAACATTAGAAATTATCATTTCAATTTGTATGAATATATCCCAGGAGAACCAAAAAAAAAAAAACATATGTGCTTTCTTTTCTGTAGATAAGAGTTACATTTAGGTCAGAATCTACTTTGGGGAATTAGCACCTGTCTCTTTCCACAATGTGTGTGTTTTCATTCACATTAAATACAAGCATACTAGCTATAAGTCTCAATTAGTCATGTAATCATTGTAACAGTGTGTTACCCAACACATGCCCAATGAAGTATATATACATTATAAAGAAAATCCACACATCTCTTGTTATTTAATTTTTTCAAGTGAATGATTTCCCTTTATATTCTTTACAGCTTTGAGAACATAAGCAAACACGGAAGTACATTTTGTTTATGGAAAGGTAAGCACAGTAGGAGTCTGGAATTTAACTTTCTTACAATATAAAAGAATATGTGAAGCATGGCATGGTAGTTTGTACCATGGTAGAATGCTTAATCTTTGAAAAAAAACTAGACATTTTTAGATTTACTGGCAATACAATATATGTGAGTATCTGTGCAAACAGTATGTGTCTATGTCATTATATACATTCTAAATTAAATATTTATTTTCATTTTTCCCTGTTCTCTGAAAAACTCTCTATCTATATAAATAGAACTGTAAATGTTTGAAATGTTTGGCCCTTTTCCACATACTAACAGTGATCATACAAATGTACTGTATATTAGTTTACCCAAACATTTTTCTTAAGAAAGAAGATATTTAATATGCCCTAAATTCAGATATGGCAAAGATGTTTGGGCAAAAAACTGTGCGGCTACTACCTTGAAGGGCTGATTCATTTATTGGTTAAATCAGTTATGTATCTATGCCTCTACTAGCCATTCCACTTATAACTGCAGGTTAACCATAAGGTTCTAGTGCATGCTCCCATTAGTTCAGTTCCACATATTCTGTATAGCAGCTTCAGGTGCTTCCCTCTTTGTTGCAGGGAAGCATAATTAGTCTTCAGGTTGATCCAGTTTTCATAGCCCTTTTCCCTGCTTTTTCCAGGCATACTTTGAAAGGCAATCAAAAACCTAAGCTTAGACCATAAATGTAAAACCTAGTTACATAGTAAGTTAGGCTGAAAAAAGACATAAGTCAATCAAGTTCAACCACTAGGGAAAAAATCATATCCCAGATATAAAACCCTATAAGACATATTTGGTCCACAGGAAGGCAAAAAATCTCTCTATCTCTGCAGTCTATTCCTCTTTTAATACAAGAAAGTACTTTTCTAGCTTTAGATTTAGCAGCTTGGCGTTGCATGCTGTTATTAGGTATATGATCTACCAGAACCCCCAAATCCTTTTCCATTTCTGACTCCCCCAAGTGTATTCCCCCTAGACAGTATGAAGCATGCATGTTGTTAGCTCCCAAGTGCATAACTTTACATTTATCGATATTAAATGTCATTAGCCACTTGGCTGCCCAATCAAACAGTACATCCAGGTCTGCTTGTAGATTATAAACATCCTGTATGGACTTAATTCCATTACATAGTTTGGTGTCATCTGCAAACACAGAAGTGGTACTTTTTATCCCAAACTCTATAATATTTTTAAAGATGTTAAACAGTAAAGGTCCCAATACTGAACACTGGGGTACACCACTAATAACCTTAGACCATTCAGAGTATGAATCATTAATTACAACACTCTGGATGCGATCTTTAAGCCAGTTTAATCCATTTACAGATTGACTTTTCTAAACCTATTGGCCCTAACTTGCATATTAACCGTCTATGGGGTACAGTGTCAAATGATTTAGCAAAGTCCAAGTACACTGTATCAATTGCTACTCCACTGCCTACCTGTTTACTTACCGTATTTTTTGCCGTATAAGACGCACCTTTTCTTCCCCAAAACTGGGGGGGAAAGTTGGTGCATCTTATACGACAAATACCGTGTTTCTCCGATTTTTGATAAAATATTTAAAATAAGACACTCACCCGTGAATAAGACATCCCCCGATAGCCGATCCTGTGTGTGTCTCCTCGATGCTGGCTGCAGTGTGTGTCTCCTCCTGGCTGCAGTGCAGAGCCAAACTGAAACTAAGAAGCCGGCACACGCGCCCCCGCGATTCTGAACCAGGAAGCACGCTGCTGATCCCTGCCCTAAAGGAGTTACCCAGCCGTACAGTGGAAAAAAAGGTAAGTGAACAGAAGGGGATTATGAATGGCACAGAGTGATCAGAAGGGGAATTTGAACGGCACAGAGTGATCAGAAGGGGAATACGGTATGAATGGCACATGAGTGATCAGAAGGGGAATACTCTTTCAGAATCTTTTTTTTCTAGATTTTCCTCCTTTAAAATTGGGTGCGTCTTATATTCCAGGGCGTCTTATACGGCGAAAAATACAGGTACTTCCTTATAAAAAGAGAGTTAATTTGTTTGACAACTTCAGTCTTTATTGAGGCTATGCTGACTATCACTTTTAATATTGTTTTCTATCAGGAACTCCTCAATGTGGTTCTTTATCAAACTCTCTAGGACCTTTCAACTACAAATGTTAAACTAACCCGCCTGTAGTTACCTGGTAATGACTTTGCTCCCTTTTTGAAGATAGGAACCACATTGGCCTAACGGCAATCCATCCGTACCTTGACAGTGACTAAAGAGTCTTTAAAAATTAGAAATAATAGCTTTGAAATACCCGAGCTCAGCTCTTTGAGGACACGTGGATGTAATTTGTCAACTTAATTTTTCCCAGCTGTTTCTCAATCAGATCAATTCTGAGCCATTGTGACTCATTTAAGGCAGTGACATTGCTATTATGAAATATGTTAACCTTCCACCTTGCTACCACTCATCTTTTCAGTTACAATGTTTGTTTGTTTACAAGGAGTTATGAAAGTTTACTTACAGTTTTTGGTTACTTTAACGATTTTGCTCCTTTTGTTTTGTCAAACTCCTGTTTTTTCCAACTCCACTTGATTAAAAAGCTGTTTCACCAGCCAAGCAGTGAGCAAGCTCAAGGTGACCACTCCCCTTAGAGGTCAGCAGGGAAAAAGGAAAAAAAAAGCTATTTAAAACAAAAAATGACAGTCAAACAGACACAACTACTAAATACACAATATTAGAGTCCTGTTTTTTCCAACTCCAAACTAGTTGTTTCAAGCAAACATAAAGAATAGACTAGGGCCATGTCTGCTATAGAGTAATTTATGAGAATATTTTGCCATCCACTCACCCTAGTACCACTCGTCTATATTATAATAAAAAAAACTTTCAGATCCTTTTTCAGGAGTAGAGACTGGTGTTCCAGTGGTGCACTTAGGGTCCACTATTGTCATTGTGCCATTGCGATTTTCTAGAACTTGAGAAGTTCCCACTCATGGACAGCTAAATAAAAAGTATTTAATTTAGTCAGCAACAAAGAACTTTTACACTACTGCAGCAATTTACTGAAATAGGTGGCAAGTATTATGACAAAGGATGGTCAAACTTTCTTGGCCAGGCCTATAATTTAGGGATGGTTCCCATTAAGATTTGTAGATGGAAAATGTGGATTCACATAAGGGCACAACCTGGAAAGCAACGGTGGTTCCCTTTGCCTCATCCAATAATTTCCAGCCCCAGACTGCTGCATATCCTGGCGTGCTGCATGTCCTTGCTAATGTGGCAACAATGCATATGGCTGCAGTGGATATGCACACACAGATGCAGGCCAAAAAGGCAAGCTGATGGTGGCTGGTGCTGTGGTGTTGCACCACATACCTTAGTTTTGTATCTAAGTATTGCACCCATGGACCCTGACCATCAATTGAACCTGGATTACGCATTTCACCTGCTGCTTGCCCTTAACAATTCTTGGATTTAAACTATGTCTTTTACCTGTCGTCTATAATGACCTTTGCTCTGACCTGTATTACAGTGTCACATGACCTGACCATTGTTAAGATCTGGATTACACATTTTATTTGCCACCTGCTGTCCGCCTTGATCTCTGATGGGACCTGAATAAAGCCCTTTGCCTGCCTACTCCCTTGACCTTTTCTCAGATTTTACTTACCTGCCTGTGCAAAGCCTTGAGCTCAGCTGAATGTGGATTGCCTATCTGCATGATGTCAGTCTTACCTCAAATGTACTCAAATTACCTTCCAGACTGCCACAAGCCCTGACCTCTGCCTTACACCTTGCTTGCTCCCCGACCTTGCTTGTTAGATCCTGACTGTCTCCACGTTTGAGCCCCTCCATTCTGCCTCCTCAGGTAGTCGTGACCTGGTGGCACCTTGCAGTGAAAAGTCTGGTAACCATTAGGGTTACTGTCCCATTACCCCTTGCAGGGTGCTCTGGTGCAGACCAAGAGTAACTTGGACTTCAAACCTCAGGTTATTCCATGCTCACTTATTGAGGAGGGCCTAAAAGACTTTCAGTTACACTTACAAAACTATACCATCTGTAAACCAATAAAACTAAAACTGTAATACAAACAAACTCTGTGAATACAGCTGCCTGGTGCCCTACAATAAAATTTAGTGTGCTCCACATACCCCTGCAATCAATAGATAATACATTATAAAAAGTGCTGCACCTAGATACATGCATGCATGTATGTACTATCTCTCCTAATCTGTTTTCTAAATGTTGTATCTGTGCTTTACTGTTTTCTTAAATTGAAATAACATTTGTTATACCTTTACTGGATCAAATACATATAAATAGGTATGCATAGTGAATATATAAATATATATATATATTGTAATGGAAAATGATCTTCTAATGTTGGAATTGTTAATTAACTGATGAAAATGTGGTGGCAGTGTTTCTCATATCAATCATTCACATTCCAGCTCCTGTTTTAATCTTCCATATTGGAGCTGGGTGGAGAAAACATGGTGGTTACCTTAATTGATTTTACTAATCCCAACCCAGGTTAGAAAAAAACACCTACAAATTGTGCAACTGTTTTTTCAAAAAACACTTGTAGTAAAAAAGACTGAAGTGGCTCACGCTTACTAAAATTATTAAATAGGAAAATAGAAAATTAAAGTTTGGTAACATTTGGTCAATTACAGCACCAGGACTCCAGGCTGCATTAGCACAGCACTGTCATTTAGTAATGGGAGTTTAGCAGATAAACATTGTAAGGTTATCGTGATTGTCATTGATTTCCATTTGGACATCACAATTGATGCAAATTTACACAACTGAATGACATGATTAATGTTGTATATTTTATTAAGGGATTTTATTTATGATGTGTAAGTACTGTTGTTATTCAAGTTTAACATGGCAGTACCCAACTCCACGTGCCCTGTTTTTTTTTTGCTTTTTTTGCCACGTGTCCTGTTTTTTTTTTTAGTTGCCTATAAGCCTTAAAAGTTGAAAACATTTATTATCAAGATTGGAACCCTATGAAGTTCAATGGGATATGGCAAATCATCGGGATTATTTTGGCAAACCTGGCTAGAACCGAACTCAGCAGTTTATCTCATTTGACCATTTTGACATTGTCTGGGAATCAAAAATAGATTAATTTACACAATTTACATTTTTTTTAAAAACAAAGTCTGAACAGTGAACAATACGCAAATGATGAGAAGCTCATGTAGCAAAACAGTACATGTTACTGCTCACAAATGTTCCAAACACCTAATGCACTTTTAACATTTTTCTATTTTCATCTTTTTAAAGCAGTCATCTTTACAGAACACTGAAAATGGATCTGTTGCTATTTTCAAGCTGCTTCAAATTTTGATTGAACCGTAAACTCAGATGTCTTGTTTCACAGGCCACAAAAACTCTTTCGGTTTAATTTTAATTACCACTTAATTTAAACTTATTTTATAGCTACAAATTGGTTTGCTAAACTTACCATATAATATTCCAGGGAATATTGTTAAACGAGTCAGAATATAAGATAACTATTGCGTGTTTGCATATCAATACATCACAAACCATTTTAAACATATTTCAGAGGGTTATTTTTTTACTAATTAAACACGTAAATTATGCACTGCCTGCAAACCATTTATAGTTTCTGAACTATAAAATGTAATTGAAGCACAAGTCATATGGAATGTCTAATTGACTAGTTGGTCCTAATATATCCATGAGAAACATGCAAGTTATTATGCAGCTTGAAACACTTAAATCTATATTGTCAATTATCAAGATTTATTATACAACATTGACACTTTATGATAGATAAACTACCATAAAGCCATTAAGAACTATTACACTTAGTTTAGTAACATGAAAAAAATATATGTATATAAATATATTTGTAGTGTGGGGGCTTTTCTTGTATGGGGGGGGGGCTTTTATGACTTTTATGTATCATTGATTAGATTTTTTTTTACATTTTTTACCTAGATTTTTATTGACCACTAGCTTAAAATGTTGGCTTTTTTTCTGTGCATTCCAACCTTACCGTGTGATGATAGTAGATGTTTGGGTGCCTGTAACAGTGCATTATCTAAACATAAAAACTAGGCATAAGGAAGATATTTTGTAGAGTATGTTTGTATCTCACAATAAGAGAGAGGATGAACAATTGGCATATAGTTTGAGATGTAGTAGGTTTAGGTAAGAGCAGCACAATTTCTCAGAAGGTTAGCCGAACTTCCACCATTAGGCCAATTGCACTAAAATGTGTGTAAATAAAGTCACTTTACTTTTTATTTTTCCCTCCAATGCATTTTCTTATGAATTCAATGATAATGGCATTAAAATGCAGGTCAACACATCAATGTGCATTGTTGCACATTTTCCATAAATGTTGAGTGCACTTTATTTTAAAAGTTAGAAGGCATCATAATGTTTCGATGCATGATAGGCATCATAATGTTTGGATGTATGTTGATTTGCATAATAATTCATTTACATATATCATGATGAGGTCTTAACACATGTGCTAATTACATTATTAAAACATTATAGTCCTATCACCTATGGAAATAGAACTCATACCTTGTAAGTTTCAATGTTCTTGTGACTGTGGAATACTGTATAGCAACAGAACAGCATATTAAGTTTATATGGCTTGTTTCTTTGTCCAAGTCAGTTTTTCTCCATTTCTCTTACAATACAGGTGGTGTTTACCTCAAAAGGCAAGTCACAAATCTCAACTACACCCTCAGAGTAATCTCCCTAGGAACTCTCTAGATGCATAAGCTCTCAGACATTTATTAGTTCTCCAGCATAACCTTTGAGCAAAAATTCTTTAAACATGTGTCCCTAACTCATAATGTTAATCCCTCTGGCATTTACCATTAAAACTAATTAACAGAAGCTGGTAGAGGCAGTTTTACAAAACAGAAGGAATAACACTAAAGCTCAACTCAAGAAGGTAAAGAATGCATATATAAAGAACAAATATGGCTGCTGTCATTAAGATAAATAATCACAAATTACAAAGAAAGAAGGCTTTTAATTAAATAGCATACCATACCTAACAATTTACAATAAACTTACACACACACACATCTACATTAGTCAGTAACTTATTCATTTACTGAATGAGTCATCAGTTTGGAGAGGATACACATTCATCAGTAATGCAGGGTGATCCAGCAAACCTAGAAAAGATTTCCTAAAAGCCATTTGCTATTTGTTAACAAATGTTTTCAATCCTGGGCTAAATCCATTCAGGGCCATTAACAGGTTTCACATATGCGCAGCCCAACTTCCCTGGAATCGCATGTCCGGGAGCAGGCATGCACACGCTGGAGTTTTTCTTTAAAGGGACAGAGAATATTTTAATCTCACAGTAATGGTGCTACTTTGCTATTCAACATTCTGCTCTAAACGTTTGCCTGGACCTAAGTTTTAACTTTTTTTACTGTATCGCTGTCTTTATTTACAGGTTTTTTTTAAATAACATTTGGGGCACCCTATTTAAAAGGCGCATTCAGATTCCAATAAGCCTTACCACTGTGCCCAGAACCATTTAGTCAAAAGGTTTTGGGGTTAAAGCCTCAACCTTAAATAAGTGCTATTCATTGTTGGGGGAAAAAGAGGCCTCATTTGATCAGGAGAGGAGGGCTACACATTCCTGTTTACTCTTTTTTAGAGTATTCATGTTCCAAGTGACCTGATATGTGCAGGAGGTGGTGGGTCCATACAGTTTTCTGCCCTCCTTTTCTTTTTTTTTTATCCAGGTACAGGTCACACAGATTGTTTTAAAGCACCTAACAATTTATAGTAATCCTTAATGCTTCAGCCAGCAAGTGTTACCATATATGCAATAAGTTTTTCTGAATCCTAAAACACATTTTTGAATGAATGAAAGTGTCACATTTAAATGAAGAAACAGATTGTCATGAGCCTAGTACCAATGCATGTTAACCTCACTGACCCCTTGAGTGTGGCTTGGGGTGTAATTTTCAAGACCAAAAGCAGTAACCCTGAGCCACACTCAGGGTGGAATTGCAAGGGAGTTTAAAAATCCTACCTGGTTCCCATGTTCCAGCAGCGTCCTCCAGCAATGCTCGGCATCTTCTTCTCCTGGCGATGCCAGCCGGGCATCTGTGTAACCTGGCGATGCCTTGCCGGCATCTGCGTCCCCGGCGTGTGAGCGTTGAGGACACAAGGCCAGGTGAAGCAGATGCCGGCCGGGCATCTGGTCTCGAGTGTGTGGCTGGAGGCAGGACCAGGCAGGAAATGTAAAATACTAAGTATTTTTCAATGTACCGCTTTTACATTTAAATATACTTAGTATTCATTCCGCCAGGGAGGTTAAACCTAATTGCTCCTGCAAATACTTTAACTTTAATTTCCAGAGAACAACTGCAACTTTTAAATACAACATGCTTTTTATTTTTTTTTTTGGCACATGTTCCCTTAGGTACACCTGACTTTTGGCAGCATTTGACTTTTTCTTCCTGACCTTAAAAGTCAATATTTCTAATCACATTTCATTTTACACTGCACATTCATAGTTTCTCATTTTTGAGCGTTCTATCATTGCTTGTTGATTTTCCTACAGTATAAAAATAAATAAACAGATAGGAAATTAGAATTATCACAACTACCAAAGCCATATAGTAAACAGTTAACTACATTTAATTTGATTTGTTGAAAAAGTATACTGGCTTCATTTTGAATCTACAATTCTAGAAACAGATTTTGCAAATGATTTTCAAAATGCAGTATACCTTTTTAAACATTTTAGAGAAATTCTAGACATTTCTAGACAATTTTTTCTCTGCATAAAATTGGAAAAGTTTACAACTCTATACCCTTACTACACTGAAAAAACAACAAAGGTTCACATTTCCCCTATTTTTTTAAATAAAATAAATAAATAAATTACCATTTTGGTTGGCGATATACTTAAACCCCTTTAAGAATAATTAATAATAAAGAAAGAGAAATGAATATTATTTCATATTTTTTTCATGCTTATAATTCTGTATCATATAAAGGAATGTTGAATGGCTCGTTAACACAAAACATATGGTAGCTAATTTAGAAAGATAAAATATTTAGTACTACTGGACCTTGCAATAACGTTGATGTAAGTGGCATGCCTCATTTGTTATGTCAGCACTCCAAAGACCTAAATAAAACCGTAACTTAACAGTAAGAAAAAAATTATACTACCTGTTTTTATTTTCTTAAAGCAGACCTAAACTCAAATAATGAAGATTTGCTTTTTATAAGGAATTTCAACAGATGTTAACGGTGATCCTGAAAGATTTAAATTTTGGGATTAAAAAATCTTGTCAACTAATAGCAAATCATTTCTAAGAATTCCTTTCCAGGTTTTCAGCTATATCTGGGTTCTCTTAGGATAGTTTATATTCTCTAGTCTTAGAGAGCATCAATAAATTAGGTCCATTGTGTAGAAAAGGTAATTGTTTGTTACAGCCATCAGTCAATAGAAGTAAGTCCACCGTGTACCTTAATATCTGGCTAAAAGTCAGAGTTCCTGATTTATTAAAGCACTCCAAGGCTGGAGAGGATACATTTTCAACAGTGAACCTGGGTGATACAGCTAACCTGGAATGGATTTCCTAAAAAGCATTTGCTATTTATTAGCAAATGTTTTCAATCCTAGACTAGACCATTCCAGGAGTGCTGGATCACCCAGCTTCACTGATGAAAGTGTATCCTCTCCAGTTTTGGAGAGCTTTAATAAATAAGGCCCATTATAAACATTAGTTATCACCCATAATTCTCATTTTTTGCAGGCTCTTTAGAAAACATAGCATAGTGTCTTCCCTTACACACATGTTTGTGCACACCTTTTGTTTTTAAACACAAACATCTGTTTTTCCTATCACAGGATTTGTCCTGGAGCCACACATATTTTTAGTATTTCTCTACAAGACAGGTGTAAATGTAGTAGCCTATGGTTTGCAAAGGGTCAGTACATGCTTGGTTTATATCAAAATCCTGGCCTGGGGCTGGGGTTGGACAGCTCTACAGTTTGTAAAATAGACTACTTTCTGGAATTAATAACTTTTCCAATAATATTAAATTCATTGCCATATTTTTCATGCTGCTTGAGCTTTTGGTGATAACTGTACGTTATGTATGAGGCTCTCTACTAATCAAGCATTACTGTGTGTATTAGTGCATATTCTCTCTTTTTTTTTAAAGTAATACATTTTTACATTTTTTTATAGAGAAAAACCACATGCAGGTTTCAATGCTAGCATAATGCTAGTGTTCTAGCTATTCAACATTCGCAACTAGCTATGTTATTTTGAACAATTTACTTGCTTTTCATTTACTTACAGTTCAATCAAATCAACATTGATTGCAGTTTTCCCAACTAAATACCTGATTATGTGTAATAGAAGCATATATTTCTATAGATTGGACATTATAAATGTTATGTGTGAGAATCTATAGCAACTGTTTAAGTAATGGGTAAGAATGGAAATGTGTTCTTTAATAAATGACATTTGAGTCAAAAAGTATTTTGGGGTTAGTAGTGAGTTTGTGAATATGATTATGAACCAAGATATGTCCTTGATTCTTCTGACCTGTTACTTGATAACTCTTTTGCTCTTTGGCATTTATTATTATTATGAATATATTTACATATGTAAAGAAGACAAAAACAAGGGTACATAATGCTAGTGCAATAAAATGACAGCCATCTATTTTAAAAAACAATACAAATGAATATTCAAGCATGTGTTGATCAGTCACATTACAAATAGTCTATTTTGTGACTCACAGACCTTACAACAGCTCAGAACAATTAAAGATGTAAAAAGTTATCTTTAGAATAAAATCAATTGTCAAGGTGAAAGGAAAGAATCTGATTATAATTGTACATTACTCATACACTGATGTAACTGCTAATATACTGATATGCATTACAGGGTTGTGAAGACAAACACTGGTAGCAATATGACCTAAAATGTTTTCTTTCAAAAAGTACACAAACAATAAGTCCATTCCAAAGATGTGAAATGTAACATATCTTTTAGGTTGAACAATTCATGATTCAAGCAAGAATTTATCCGTTTTTTTAAACCTAATATTTAAAAAAAACAATCCAATGACCAGCAGACTTTGAAGGTTCAACAAGGAGAATTTGGGCTTTTCTAGCCTAATTTA
Source organism: Pyxicephalus adspersus (assembly GCF_032062135.1). Taxonomy (NCBI): domain Eukaryota; kingdom Metazoa; phylum Chordata; class Amphibia; order Anura; family Pyxicephalidae; genus Pyxicephalus; species Pyxicephalus adspersus. Next base: position 69,154,562 of record NC_092862.1, on the reverse strand, counting down.
AAATTGGGGGTCAATGTATTGCAGCTGCTGTGGGTAAAAGTTAGGAAAAGTGGAAAAACTATGTAGGAAATGATTTAGGTCAATAAGGAAATTGTGCTTTATTTCTGATTCATAGCCTTGTTGTTTTATTACGATTACCTTTTATTTGTGTTGATTAGGCCTTTTTCAGGTTTGGGGTACTCATAGCACAGCAATTATTTGTTTTTAACCATCTATTATTAAAACTGCCTGCTACGTTAATTATGGAGAAAAAAATTGTGTTAACAATTTGCCCCAAAACCACCTCACATGATATCATTCACATTCACTGTGCCTCCAATTAGATACCCGTTTTGAAAATGCATTTTATTACAAAATACATTAGCTACGTACCTGCTGTGTTTATTTTACATGTAGAATCTAAACGTATAGAGATACAGCTCTATTCAAAAACAGTGCATTTGTTTTTAAGCATGAGACCCTGCCCAATATACCTGGGTGACCTTGAAGATATATGTGAAATTTATGAAATAAACTAGAAACTATTCTGATAGATCTAGTGTTGTGATTTGGGGGTTTCAGTGTAAATATGTAAAACAGTGTAAAACAAATATTTTCTACCTAAAAAGTACTAATCTGTGAAGAAAATATTTTTTTTCTATAAATTGTTGATACTTGAGTTCCTCCATGCATGTTGATACCAGTAAGCCTGTGATGCCTGATGACGCCAGTTCAGCTGTAAACCTAATGTCTTTAATCACTCTTCTTGTTCCTTTCCAACTTCTAAAGTTTCATTTGTGTGTTATCTTGTTTGAAAGTAAGTTTCACATATTCAGTGTAGTTATACCACATTAATATGAATAAGATTCTCAACAATTTGACAGTATGTATGCGGTGAGCTATTGTAATATTATATATCAGTATTTCATTTTGTGGAGACATAATTATCTAACAAAGTCAAATACTTTTAACTTCCAAATGTATTTTATAATAACTTTAATATTCATTTAGATTAGTATTGCTCATTATCTTATGACACAGCAGGTACTTGTTTGTTCCAAGGTCATGTAAAAAATGAGATAAACATTATGACACGCACCTATAAGCCATAAACGTTTTGCAAAGCTATTCAGAAGGGCTGATGTTATGCAGAAGGAAATTTAGTTACTCAAACAATATACAGACTTTTTCCTGAATCCATTAAATGTTCACACAGTGCTTAAAGCAGAAAAAAACAGGTACAGGTAGGTATCATCATTTTGTAGAATTGTCCCATTACTGGAACACAACAAAAAAGTTTTATGACAAAGTTAGTATGATTTACAGTCAACAGACAGCAATAGAATTATCAATAATTTTTAAGCCACACAGGTAAACAAGAATACACACATTTTGCAATGTATCACATTACAAACCAAAAGAGCAATACTGTACAGTGTGTCATTTCCATAGCAACCAAGGAGCATATCCAATATATAAGAAATATGTTTATCATCATAATTCATGTCTACTGCTGGAACAATTCAACTTGAGGAAAGCATAACAAAGGTAATGTACATTGTAGATTAGATCACAAAATAAAAAAAAAGCTACTATATACAAAAAGTTGCCAAAAATCATTAATATTATTAATTATTAATAAAACTTATTTAGGTTACTATTAGGTATTTATTGAGGTAAATCATGTCTGACTCCAGTCTTTCTAAAAGTTTCTTTTTAATTTTTGTTGTAGATTTTGATAGACATTACAAAACTTCATATGAAACTCCAAAATATTGTAAACTAATAAAGGTTAACAATGCTAAGTGTATTTTGCAGTTCAGGTTGTAAATATGTGTCAGTTCTTTTAGAAATACATACATGATGCCATATTTACAGAATTATAACACTGGGAATCACGTTTTTTGTTGAGTTAGATGTTACACTTTTTTTTTTTACTAATTTTTGGGTGATGAATCCAGAAATGACCCCAGTTTTTTGCTATCACGTCCAGTTTTTACGATACAGGGTACCCTCCATTTTTCCTAAATAAACATACATATTTTACATACAATGAAAAAATAATGAAATAACTTGAATGTACTGTTTATTTAAATTTCTTTTGTACATACAAATGATTTATTATTACTCTAAGACATTTTTTTACGATAAAACATTTAAAAATTATTCGGGTAAACGGTTAAGGTAAAAATTACACTTATAGCTTTTCCTGGAGTGTTCTGTGTTAGGACTATCCCGCCGGATGCTCCAACAATAGTCAGCTATCATATGTACATCCCATCTACCCTGATACCGTCCTTCCATGACCTTGGTGGAATCATTCACCTTGCTCATCACGGACTGCACCAAGGTTTTCCGGGAAGTTAGAAAGATGGCTATGCAGAAAATTCACCTTGATGTTTATATTACAACCAAGCATTTTGTAGCTCTCCAAGAGTTTCTCGACAATTTCTGTGTAATTATTTGCTCGTGTGTTTCCAAGAATGTCCTTGACAATGGCTTTGAATGGTAACCAAGCATTCTTTTCGACTTCTGACATTGTCCTGATGAAATGTTCATCTTTCATGAGCTGCTGAATCTGTGGACCATCAAACACACCGGCCTTTATTTTTTAAAATGACAGGCTAGGAAATGCCAAAATGAGGAACTTGAAACAGTCTCCCCTAGTTGACAAAGCTTTAACAGCTTTCAACCATTGTACAAATGGCCCAGCCTACCTTAGTATTGTTACTGACCATGTCTATTCTTTTATGACAGCCAAGTAGATCACCATATTGTTTCCTAAAGCAACCAATCAGAACATGCTACATCATGCAAAATTGTTAATTCATCATTCTCCTGTGGTGCAGTCTCCTCTGGAGACATGCAAATGAACACCCTAACAAGAAGTCAAAACATTTTGAACAAAGGGCATTTTCTACACAGTTGGACAATAGATAATTTTTCTGTACAAAATTCTTTATTGACAGCCCTATTAAGTCTATTGTCTGCTGCTGACCAGAACTTTCAAGTGACCATGCTTGAATTAGCATTATGATTTTCCTATTGTGTCTCTGTAGGGTACTTATTTATATAATGCTGTCTCTTAGCTCCTTGCCTTCTATGTGTACAATGTATCTTTATTTGCTCCAGCAGGTATGTTTTCTCTTTTTGAATGACTTTTTTTTTTGGGGGGGGTTGACCTGCTAACATTTTTTTTTGCTCCTATATTGCTGTTGGGAAGACTGTCTCCCCTACAGGTAGCATAAAAAAGATCATTGGGGGGGGAGGGGGTCACTTAAACTGACCTTAAAGGTACAAGTTGCATATTACTCATGTGACCCCTAGCAACCTAAAGAGGAGAACTTATCATTAATTTGCCAGAATTATGGTATGGAAATAACAGTCAACATTAGAATAATATTGCTCTAGAATATTCCTATTATGGCAACAAGAAGTCTGTGTACTTTTCTTAATTAATCTTTTTTTGTTACACACTGCACAGGAAAACTTTTTGTGGGATATTTGTGATTTTAAGTGTAAGGAAGGTTTTCAACAATTCTTTATGTTTCCTTGACATTTGTTGGAACTAAACAAAACTTTAAAAGTTGCAGGTGCTTGCATTCAAGACAACTACTTGAAGGTCTTAGAAAGCTTTCCTTTTGTATGATGTGCAAATGAATGTATGCAATATGACTCATTCTAATCAGCATTCCATAAAAGCCACCTGCTCAAAGCTAGAGAAAAAAAAAAAAAAAAGAGAAAAATGAAGTAAACAAATACAATAAATCTATAGCATCTCATGAAAAATATTGTCTTTCCCTTAATTTATGATACTTATGATACCTGTATTCTGCGTATTGTAATAATTTGGACTAGAATTATTATTTTTAACCAAAACTGTCTATCTATCTATCTATCTATCTATCTATCTATCTATATATCTATCATATATATATATATATATATATATATATATATATATATTTGAAAGGGAAAGCTCCACAAAAAAATTGAGGCAGTGGGTTGTAGCTTGTCAAGGTATCAGTATCAGGACCCACAATGATGTGGCTTGGTGGGGCACAGGGCAAGTGTACATGGGGGTACATTGGTAAAACATGGGGTCGGGGAGGGAGGAAGGTGTGCGGTAGTGAAGGAGATGTGCAGAGGGGTTAAAGTCATGGAACACATGCACAGTGGATAAAGTAGTGAGACTGATGTGCAATGGGTACAATGGTTGGACATAAAAGTAAGGGGGGATTCAGTGGCAGACCAAATGTGCAAGGGGATGTAAAATGTGCATCAGGGGTACAGTGTGCACATGTATGCAGAAGGGGTAAAATGGTGGAAAAGATGTGAGGACAGTATAGTGTCCTGACCTGATATTTTATACCACATCGACTGCAGTACATTTACCACATTTGTGAAATATGCAATACAGAGATTTCAGCAAAGCAAAATGTCTCATTTATGCTTATCCTTTCTTAGTGTACAGCTTCAAAGTCAGCGTTCATTGTTTCCATCCCATCTGTTATCATAAGTATTTTTATATATATATATATATATATATATATATATATTGTTTTACTCATGGTTTTCTTTCCTCATCTGTGTGTTGTGCTTTCCTATTCACATGTGGATATGTTTATTTATTTTCAAATTGAAGTCAGTTCATGTTTGAGGACTGATCAAAGAGATAATGTGTAAAAAAAACATTTTGTAATCTTGTTACAGAAAGCTCAGTGTAATAGGTCGTTTGTATGCATACCTTATTAACATTTCAAAGTGTCTTCCTATTAGTCATAGGAGGGAGCCACAAGATCATTACATTAGGTTCATTATTAAATGGCACAGTTAATTTCCTTATTTAAAGCAACTGCTTCACCTTCATTTGGACAATTTGGTGTATGCCTGTAGTGTTCTGAACATATGTACCGTGTTTCCCCGATTTTAGGACATCCCCATTAAGTAAGCCACCCCCGATTTTTAAAAAAATAATGAAAATAAGACACTCACCCGTTTATAAGACAGCTCCAGATGGGCATATTTTGGCATTTCAAAAAATATAAGAGAGTGCCTTATAATCGGGGAAACAGGGTAGGAACTAAGTTTATCTGTATATTTCCTTCAAGTTTTGTTTTTCTGTTCAATTCTACAGTATATGCAAATATTACCATTTAAAAAGCATTGTAATGTTCCACTGCATATTTTCTACATTTTACATACTTAGTAGTAAATATGATATCCAAGAAACATTCACTTCAGGTAACCAATCACTGCAGTTTGTAACACATGCACTGGGAGGATATATCTGCAGTACATGTTTGGTGAATATCACATTTACTACCTAATAGATAAACCCCAGCAACAGAATTAACAAACAGTAAACGAGGTAGGTTTAAAAAGATCACTTAGCGCATAGCATGACATAAAGTAAAATAATTTGATTGAATTTGATTATTACAATATGCAAAAATTACAGTAAATGCACTTTGAAGCTAAGTTACTGCACCTTTTCTCCACAAGATGTCTCTGCTATACCCAGAGAAAGCAGTATATTCTTTTTTAATGTCTTAGCACAAGATATTGGTATCTAAGGTGATAAATCTTTTAGTTAAACCTAAAAGGGTGAGTAAAGGTGCTGCTACAAAAAAATAATCCTTAGGTCTACACTCTACTATCAGAAATATATAATAATAATAATATATACATATAAAAAATATATATTTTAAAAGTATAAAACTTTTTGCAGTCTATAAATTCAATTTGGTATACATACCGGTATATTCAGGACCAGAAAAACATAAAAATAAAAAAAAATTTTTTTTTTTTTTTTTTTTTTTTTTTTTACAAGACAATTAAAAACATAATTACTAGTAGTATTAGTATTAATACTGGTATTATTTATATTGTCACTTTATCTTGCTTTCAAAATGACAAACTACCACATTTATCATTCTGCCCCTATAGCTTCTTGAAATCCTTACATTTACATTGTGACAGCACAGTTTGCAATTAAAGATAAAATACAATAAGGATTTTTTCAGACCCATTGTGTAAAACTACATGGCTCGCAGCTAGGAAACCTCACCACTGGTAATCAAATTTGCACATGGCTGCAATCGCACATAGATATTCTGCAGCCACATACATTTGCATGCAAACCAATGGTCCCAAACCTCTCCTGAACACTCACATGGGAGAAGTTGAAAAAGTGGTTGAGCCCACAGCAGAAGGTTGCGGCTCATCACAGGTCTATTATGGCCCTTAGTAATGAAAATTATGTTTCCCCTTTCAAAATGGTATACAGTTTTTTAATTCTTATTAGACCTTCATCATGACAAAATAAACACATTCCACTGTAAACAGTGGTGTAAATGCCAAATTTTCAAACAAGGAAAACAATGAACCAAAAGAAGAAATAGATAAAGAGTGGTCACTTCAAGTTCACCCACTAGGGAATTAAACATATCCCAGATATAAAACCCTATAAAACATAGCTGATCCAGGGAAAGGCACAAAAAACCCTGGTACAATTTTTCTACAACAGGGAGAAAAATTTCCTCCTGATTCCATGAGGCAATTGGATGTTCCCTGGATCAACAGTCACTGTTATCCTGACTTAATACCCAGTTACATTCTGTGCTTCTAGAAAAGCATCCAGCTTTTTTTCCTAAAGCAATCTATAGTAGTTGCTGAAACTATTTCCTGAGAAAGCTGATTCCACATTTTCACAGACCTTACAGTGAAGAACCCCTTCCTTATTCAGAACTTCTTTAGCTCCAGACACAAAGAGTGCCCTCCTGTTATTTGTAGTGATCTCAAAGTGAGTAATTGTGAAGAGAGTTCTCTATATGGACCATTTCTATATTTATACGTTATACATTAAACGTCTCTTCTCAAGGGAGAATAGATTCAGTTCAGCTAATCTCTCCTCATAGCTGAGCTCCTCCATTCCTTTTATTAGTTTAGCTGGCACTCTCTCCAATTTCATAATGTCCTTTTTGTGAAATGGTGCCCAAAACTGGACTGGATACTGCAGATGTGGTCTGATCAATGCTTTGTACCAAACCAGACCCCCTCTTCCTCCAAATCTGAATGGCCAGGAAAAGGAGTGTATGGGCACCATCCTTTTGGCCATACTAGGTTTTACCAGTGGTGGAAAGGGTCATCCTTAGAAGAGACTGACTAATGACCTCTTCCCTACATTTTGATCCCATTATTTTGGGGACCTGCAGGTAGGGAGCTCATCGAACTCTACATGCTTTCCTTAATAGGAGGGCCCCCAATTATCCTGTACCTCTGAGTACAGGGGTATTCAGGGTTACTTCAAGCCTGTAAAAATGGGTCTGATTTATTAAAGCTTTCCAAGGCTGGAGAAGATACACTTTCATCAGTGAACCAGGGTTATCCAGCAAATCTGGAATGGATCTGGTCCAGGAATTAAAATATATGATAACAAATAGGAAATTACTTTTTAGATGTCCATTTTAAGTACACTGATGAATGTGTATTTTCTCCAGCCTTTGGGAGCTCTATTAAATCAGGCCCTATGGCTCTGCCATCGTCTGGCAGCCAAATTGGTCGTCTCATGGTGAAAGCAAGGTAGCCAAGTATCTAAAATTAAAGACCCTTTGGCAATAATACTTAGCTTATTTTCAGCACCATATCTGGGCTAGACTCAGAGGCAGCCACCCTAGACACAAAAAAGTACGGGTGGTGTGGGGGATGCACCTTTAATGTGTTACATTTTAAAGCCTTAATAACCTAATCATTTACTTTAGTAAACCCATATCAGTTTATAATACTTTCCTTCCTCCCCTTCTTACTTAGCTCTTTCTTTGCTTCCTTTTTTAGTCATTAAAATTTTAACTGTTTTGTTTGTTGTGTCATTATTTAATGTTGCATAACAAATATGCCAATTGTTTTGTCAATAACTTTGCCCAAGACTAATTATAGAATTAAATTTGTACGTATGGATTTACAGTAAGAGACTTTTTGTCTCCTTGTCCATATATAACATAGGGGACAGAATTTGGCTTCCAATACCTACCGTATAATACAGCTCAGAATCAGCACCTTTTCAGGCAACCACAGTACAACGAGTGACACTTAGCTATTATCACCATGCTTGGTCGCTAAGTCATTGGCTTAAATCACTGGCTGTTAAAAGGGGGTCATAAGGTTGTCTTTGGCCTTTTCAGAGGAAGTGAAAAATGTTCTAAGGAGCAGGTTGGCAGGCACAGGCAGAACACTAAAGAGAGGCCTGCAGCAGGGGGACTAGGCGTAAGGCCGGCATGACTAAGTGTTTTGGGCAGCCCCCATCTTCCCCCCCCCCCTTTTTTTGTCTTTGTCGGGCCAGAGGTTTGAACGGAGGTTCAGTCAGGGGATGAGGTGAAGGAGAGGGCAAAGGGGGAGGGTGTGATTAGCACGAGGCATGGTCGCATGCAGATGGGAGGAGAATGGAAAGGGTTAAGTAAGAGGGACAGTCACAGAGAAGGGACAGTTTTTTGCTGGAAAAGAAATTCCCACCCACCCTCCCTGTTTTAAGGAGCAGGGTTAGGTGATTGGCGGTTGGGGTCTAGGGGGTATGAGTCCGGTTGGTAATTGGGTAGGGCAACCCGTTGGTAGGGTGCCCATTTAAATGGTATTATGGTGGGGCCCCGGAGGTGGCGCGAGGGCGCTCAGGGGCCGGTGTATGGTAAAACAGTTTTGGTGGAACGGACTCTACCTGGTTCCTAGACCTGCAGCTTGGAAGAAGAAAACTGGAGTGTGGTGGTGTTATAGTGCAATACTGCACAATATATTGGGGTTGGGTTAAATTTGATGGTGGTAAAGTTATTGGTTGAAAAATGTGTTATTATAAATTAAAGTTTTGTAAGAGTATAAGAAAGTTGAAAATTAGTATGTTAATTTATGTTAATTAAGATAATATGTATATTCATAAAGCTGGTTATTATTACAAGTATTTATGATTATTTATGGTTATTTATTGTTATTTATGTTGTTATAATAAACGGCTGCTCGCCAGCCAATTTAAACCCAAGGAAGGTGTCTGTGAGTTCTTGGGGGGGGGGGGGGTAGGGGTGATATGTGTTGGCTGGTGGGCATTGGGTGGTTATAGAAAATGAAGTTAAATTTGGGGGTGGGGGTTTATATCATTCATTGTTATATTGTGGGTAGGGGTTTATGTGTCAAGGGGGAGTGGGGGTGTCAGATCCAAACTACTTTGTCATGCATTAAAACTGCTATAATGACGTTTTATATTACAAATATAAAATTGAAAAAAATTGCCAAATAATACCCAATTAGGATTAGAAATCTATTCCAGGTTTGCTGGATCACCCAGGACCCCCATTTTCCAGTCTTGGAGAGCTTTCATAAATCAAACCCTGTAGCTTATTTTTTCAGATTACAAAATATATTGCATTACTTTTAACAAACAGTATTTCTTGAAATGTGTGAAATGATCTGCTTGAGACATATTGTTCATCATCACTTTTATTTCTACACGTTATTAGGAGGATTGCCAGAAGTGAGAAAGATGTCAAATGTGATATCTCAAAAACATCACTATATTTCCACTAACCTTACTGTTGGATAATCAGTTCTATACCGGTAGAAGTCATAGATACCAGGTACCAGTAATTTCAACAGTCGCAATTAAGATAGTTGATATGAACTCTCTTAATTATTTTTCTGTCAAAATTATTTTCTATTAGGAATTTTTTTTGTGTTTATTTTTTTAAAGCATAGAATGATTCTCTGCTGTTGCAGCCAGCTACATCTTATTCCATCTAGTTAGATTTTTTTCAGCATTTCATTATTGGCACAATGTTGCATTTAGGTTTAAGAGTAATGAAATCAAAGCTTTTTGCACTTAGTATACTCCCTTACAGATAAAAAAACAGTTTTATTGTTCTTTAGGAAAGAGTTATTTTATAACTATACAGATTTCTCATCAAATACACTGCACTATCTAGGGTTTTACAATCTTTGTCTTAATTGTCTTAACTGCATATTTTTAAATGGTAAGTACATTGACTGCATTTTATATACTTTACTGTGTTAGTGCAAAGCTTTCTCTTTTACTGAAGAAGCATTTTTACTAAAAACATATAAAACATATAAAAAATATATTAAAATAAACCTCTGACCAGGAAACAGACATAAACATATTTTTGTTAAACAGTAAATTAACTTCAAAACAAGACCTCACTAACACCTGTAGCTGCACTATGGAGACATTGTGCATATAGATATCATAGATATTTTCTTTCTCAAAGTTCAAAACAGAGGCACTGAATTTGCATCCCATCTCCTCTGGCTTTTTCTGGCCAGGATGAATTCAGGATGAATTATTACACAGTTCTTACAGCTATAGAGGTTAGCAAGAGCTTGTTTTCATGCTAATTTTCATCTTGTGAACAAACCTGTAGAAGTTTTTTTCTGGATTGTGTCAGAACTGCACTAGTAAAGACTGATTTGATGACTAATGAGGTAATGTTCAAGAGGCAGAGGAGGGAATTATGAAAGAATAGTTTTCAGAATGACTGGTTCTCTCCAACACTGGCAACAGAGTGCAGCATGATTGACATCACCAAATCCCACATTTTGTAATAGAGGCAGTCAATGGCAATGTGCTTTAGATCTCACAGTGGTGGCACAGCACCATAAAACCTATATGTGCATTGCTGTTCTCCATGAGGAATTCAAGACAAAAGGTTAACGTTTATAGATCACTGCTTAGGCACATATACCATTTCTAAATGTTTTCTATGAGATTTCATATATTCTTTGTCGATTATAAAAATCGAATGGTTATAACCTGACCACATCATAACCTTGAAGATTAAGGATGAAAGATTCTGCCTTAAGCAACCATCTAGATGTGCCTCAAAGTGTTTATGCTCTGGAACTCAAACTTTTTTATTTTCATTAAGTAAAAGAATAGTTTATTAAACAATATATTCACCTAAACTTCATGACAAGCAGGCTTATAAGGCCAAGTACACATGACTTGGGTAGCTCCTATGGCCCCAAACCCTCCCAAGCCACCCCAGCCAACCCCCACTCTCCTCCCCCACAAAAAAAACATACAACTATATTGGAAAAATTTGGCTCAGGTCAGCCGTTTATTAACAAAATTCTTATAAAACATTTATTGCATTTTGCAAGTTCAATACCATTTTTTTGCAATAAATCTTTATTGATTTTTAGTGAACATACAAATAATAAACAACTACAATAGTAACATGGCAAAAAATGGGATGATGATTGCAGAGTTCAAGTACATATACTCCCGGAAGACATAAAGAACCACATTGATTCTACACAAGACATAGAAACCAAGGGGACGGGGGGGGGGGAGGCAGGTCACCCAGTTGACTAATATAATCTACTGGTGTCATTTTTCAATAGCACATCTATATCTATACAGACAGCAATGAGCGGTCCCATCCCATAAGCATATTGCCCCTGATTCATCAAGCAGAATCGGATGATTGCTCGCGCATTCGTATTCGTGATCCGAAATCGTACGCCGTTGCGCTATTCAGCAACTGAAAAAGCTCGCGGCCGGAGCCGCGCATCTCCGGCAGCTTTACACTGGCGAGCTTGCATTAAAAGTCACTGTTCCCCTAAAAAAATCATTGCTCATTATTATGAAGGCAGGAATCCGGCTGGCAGTGAGGAGGCGAGTGTACGCGCACACTGGAGTCCGGACCGCGGTAAACCGCGATCGCTGGCCGCGCGTACTTTCGCGCTTCCAGCGAGCGCGGATTTTATTGATGAATCAGGGGCATAGTATTCAATCCACGGTGTCCATCTTCTGAAATTTAGGTACAGAATCAGTGATTAAGGCACTCATCTTTTTATTCACCGAAAACCTACACATTTTATTTTTAACTTGCTCTAGCGTGGGAACTGCTGACCACCAGGCTTTGGGTAGCACGATTTGGCTAAAGTAAACAGGTAGGTTAACAATTTAAATTGATCATTGGTGCAAACCGATGGTTTCAAGTTCAAAAGAGCCTCCACAGCACGCTTAGAAAACGGGCGGCACACAATAGTGTATGTCCAGAATCTCTTCACCTTGGGACAATCTCACCAAATTTGATATAAAGTTCCCGCTGTTTTACAGCCCCTAAAGCAATCGCCTGAGCAAGCTCCAGCATCTGTCGATACCCATTGAGGAGGTTGGTCTTGGGCATAGTATGCTAGGAGAGGCGTTACCTGCGTAGCAGTGTATTACGAGCTTAGGTGTGGAACAGAAAGGTCCCCAAAATTCCACAGCCGGAAGAGAGTATGCCTAGGACAATGCGGGCGTCTGGCACCCCATATAAACTCCAGCATTTCACGTTGCAGTAATTGCATAAGGTTAGCAGGTATAGCGATTGCTAAAACCCCTATTGGGTATAGAAATTTATGTAGCCATGACACCTTTATTGATGCTATGTGCCCTAGCCACAAGATTTTATACTGTTTCCAGGATTCAAGTAGTCCAAAAAGATTTCTCAGGGATGTTAGTGGAGCACAGGGAGTCATATAAATGCCCAAATAGCTGAGCCTTTTCGACTCGCATTGGAAAGGAAAGGACTCTTTGATGGCCCCCACCGTTTTCTTGTGGCAGGGTGATATTGAGTGCGTTGCATTTAGAGTTATTTAGCTGGATCCTGGAGAACACTTGGAAGTGTTGTAAAACCTCCATCAAATTAGGCGGGAATACCAGTGGGGCAGTCAGACTGCGAAGGATGTCATCTGCAAACAGGCAAAGCTTGTGCTGCTTGCCATTCACCTCGAGGACCTGAAAATCTCGGTTCTCCTGAATGGCTATTGCCAAGGGTTCCACTGCCAATGCAAAAAGTAGAGGTGACAATGGACAACCCTGCCTGGTACCCCTGCCTATAGGAAAGTATGAGGAGGGGTATCCCATGTACTGGATAAAATCTTTAGGAGAGGCATAGGGAGAGGTTACCCATGCACAAAAATTTGGACCAAAACCCCATTTTCCCAGGAGGGACATAAGGTATGGCCAAATAGCAGAGTCAAATGCTTTACAAATATCCAAACTAAGGAGAAATGCTGGAGTGTTTGTTTTCTGGCCTGATGAGCAAGGTGTAACACCTGTCTTATGCTAACCCCGGCTTGTCGCCTGGGAATAAACCCAGTTTGGTCCGTGGATACAATATCACCTATTCCCCTGCCCAACTGGGCTGCCAAAATTGCAGCCAGGAGCTTAGCATCCAGGTTGAGGAGGGAAATCAGCCTGTAGTTGAACCAAGCTGTCGAGTCTGAGAGAGGTTTAGGCAACTTTCAAATAGCTGCATCAAGAGTACTATTATCCATGCTGCCACCCCAGGGAAAAGCATTGAATACCTTTACTAGATGGGGTCCCAGCTCATGTTGATATTTCTTTTAATACATTGCCGTGAACCCATCTGGTCCCGGTCGCTTGTTGGGCTTAAGTCTCTTAATAGCCTGGGTAACTTCAAACAGGGTAATGGGAGCTTCCGTAGTCTCTTGCATAGTTGTAGATATGGTAGGCAGGGATAGGCATTCCAGAAACCTGTCCATTGCGGCCTCGTCAAAAGATTGAGGTGTCTGATATAGCTTGCGCAAATGTGTATGGATCTCCTGCAGTATATGTACAGGATTAATAGTAAGGCCTATCCCATTAACTTTGAGTATGAATTAAAGCGTTGGTCGGGGTGCCTCAATCTGTTCTCCAACAGCGTATGCATTTTGTTACTGTACCTATAGAATTTGTTTTTAGACCACCTCAGCGTCTTTTCGGTCAGAGAAGCCTTACAGAAATTCAGCTGTGTCTGAACCTCATCCAACTGATATTCACGTCCTGGTTGGGAGTGGTTATAACTTGAGTGTGTACCTTCGCGCATTTGGACTCTGAGCCAAATTTGCAATGTGTTGTTTTTTAATTCGTGAAGCAATGAGACGACCCCGAACCACCGCCTTATGTGCCGCCCAAAGCGTAGCTGCTGAGGTTGCAGGCTGTTGATTAAGGGAGAAATAGTCAGAAAGGTTCACCTGGAATTTTTGATTAACTACCGGGTTACTAAGCAAAGAGTCATTAAGCGACCACCTGTACGAATCAGGCTTCAGGTATACAGAAAAGAGGGTGGCCTGGACTGTGTCGTAGTCAGACCACAGAACTGCTAGAATGCTACAGGACTTGACCAGAGGTAACGCCTTCTGATGCACCAAAATATGGTCTATGCAGTTCTTGCCATGCATCTCTCAACATCTCAGATCTAAATAATTCAAGCAATGAGCTAGAGGAGGTGGTATCCCTAGGTTAAGCAGGCGTAGTACACACAACCTTCCTAACCAGCCATGACATCAGAGTGGCATTAGTATCGTCACATAACACCAGAATACCCTGCACATGTTTATGTAATATTTGCATAGGATGGGTAAAAAAAAAAGATGGTTATCAAAAAGTGCATAGTAAGACACTAGGGTTACTTTAACATCATTTAAGATACTGACAGGGATCAAATAACGGCCTTCCGGGTCGGCCACTTTAGCATTTAACTCAAAAATGACAGTTTTTCGAAAACCAATAAATGTGCCTCTGCGTTTCCCTATTGCATTGGCCATATGCAGCGTAGGATAAGATATATAAAATAAAATATCTTGGTATCGGAAGGCCTGTGACCCCTTAGCCGGAGAGTTAAATCATTGCATGTTGAGGGAAAGAATGGTTACCACCATTGTAGCCACATCGGAAAAGGACAGGGAAGTTCAGCACCATCTGACACCTCTGGGTGGTTCTGGGCTGAGGTTCACAAAGCATGAAAAAAGCTTTAGCTTCCGCTGGAGAAGTAATGGCTTACATCTTGTCCCCATATGAAAAAAGCAACTTAAAAAAAAAAGTGGTAGCCCCAACGATGTGCAATCCGCTGGTTCTGAAGAATTTGTAGAAAAGGCTTCAACTCTCTGCAGTGCTGGATGGTCGCCAGTGCCAAATCTACAAACAAGGGGCTGCCCTCATCAGCATTTCCTTCATACGTAAATGATGTAACTTCACCACAATACCTCTTGGGGGACCCTCGGGCTTAGGCCTTGCGAGGGTGCGGTGTACCCAGTCAAGCTCCAATCTCTCCATGAGTATCTCAGGGCATAGTTCTTGAAAAAGACCAGTGACCGTAGCGTTAAGATTACTTATGGACTTGTATAGGTAGACCACATATGGAGGTTAGAACGCCGGGACCTATTTTCTTGATCCTCTAGCTTGTGATGTAATAACAGTACCTCTTGTTTCCTCATGACCCTCCAGGACCATTGTTGCATTATCCATGCGCCCTTCTAGTTGTGCTGTGCGTTTGTCCAAATCTCTAATCTCTTTAGTAAAGTGTTCAGTTATTTTCATAGCTGTACTTTCCAAAGCTGAATGCAGCATTGTTTGGAACCTGTTAAATAGATTCTCTGGATCTGGCAGTTGATGCTGTGTAGCTAGTGGTGTGGACGGAGGTGTCATGTTCTGCAAGGCAGGATGGTAGACCCTCTGAATCACCAGCTCTGTTGGCTTCCCGGTCTTCACCAGAGCCTCTGGAGGTGAGGGTGTTGCACTGCAGGCAACTGCCAGGTCGCGGCCCCTGTGTACACAGAGGCAAATGACTGGTGACACACAGGAACAAGGCGTGGTACCAGAACAAGGGACAAAGGGTAGTCAGACAAGCAAGAGGTCAGGGCAGGCAGCGATCAGGAGTAGTCAAGGTCAAGCCAAGGTCGATACACAAATAATCAGGAACAACAGGATCAAACAACAGGGACCTGGAAGCAGAGCCAATCGAACTCCTTGTTCAGGCGACTTCCTGTTGCCAGTCACTTCCTTATATGGAGAGGGTCAGGTGATGGATGAAAGCCTTGTGCCCTGCTGGCACCTTTCCCTACCACCAGACGGAGTGCTAGAGACGAGCAGGGGTATCGCATCTGTGGAACACTCTACTCCTCTGAGGTAAGGAAGTAGCTGACTGGGAGTCACATGATCTGGACCAGGAAGTGAGCCGGGGAGAAGATCCCTGAGCAGATGGGTGACACTGAAGAGTTTACAGACCCCCTGGTCCTGCGGGGATCTGTGACAGGAGGGCTCCCCACAAAAATATCCGGCTTGCTAGAACCTTCACCTCTCTCCTGATTCGTGGCAGGGTAGGAATCCACCATCTTGGCTGACAGGCGGGCTAATGCTGCGTTCACTTTCACGTAAGATTGCTGGCGTTTGCTGTGGGTAGGCATCTGAAACTCAAGGGTTCAGGGTTTTCTGATGGGGACAAGAGTAGATCGTGCCTGAAAAATTGGTATTAAAATTGTCTTTTTTAGCCTGTTAGAAGTCTATTTAGCATGCTGACAACGCAAGAAGGGGAAGAGAGGGCAGAATGCTGTTTCCCTATAATCATAAGTAAAATTTGTCCAGCTGCTGGTCATTTTTACATAGTTATATAATTTTTCTTTTAAACAGAATCATGTATCACTCTTAAAACTACTTGAAAAATGTATTTGTTTTTAAACTACAAGAAATCCGATTGGGGTGCTGCTGTGTTTAAATAAGCTACAGTGCTCAGCTTCCCATTCAATTTCTTCACTGTAGTTTGCCTAATATTCCTAAAAATAGCTAGAAAAAACTAATAAGATTCACCTCCCACAGAGTTCAGTGGGATTCATTGCTTTGTTCTGGATCACTGAATTTTAGGCAGTATTTGCCGAACCTATGGTGAATCAACCCAGGCAAATTAGCTCATCGCTATTAGTAAGTCAAAGCTGATATGGAATCTTAGTGACTGGGTTTACATTTACATTATAAGATCAGATACAAAAGTGATGCTACCTTAGAATAGTCTTTTTATCTCACAAAGATATACTTTTTGTTGCAAAAATTATATTATATTTATAGGAGGTGGTAAAATTTTGGCACAAACGAGACTCATTGCAACCCAGTAATTTTTTTACTGAAATCAGGAGCACAGTTTTTATGGTGCACAAATAATTCTAAAAGGATAATAAATTAATGATTTCAATGAACAGATTCTGATCAGGCATACTTCCTTAAATTCTACATGGCATTTCAAATTTCTTCTGTAACATCTGATCTGCTTATCATCAATGCTTCATTTCTATGAAAAATGCAGTAGGGCTGCCATAGACATTGATTTTGTTATATTTCCATTAAAAGCCACTAAACATGCAAACTTTAAAATTCTGACAACCTAACAGCCAACAGTTTCAGTTACAAAGTTACTAAATCATTTTACATTCATGACACATAATTCCTAAAGGCAAGCATGAATGTGCTCATCCAAAACAAAGGAATAGACCTGCTTTAAAGCCATCCTTACTAGTAACACATATGTTTTTGCTCAATAACATTTTGCTGCTTTGGTTGCTGTGTCTGAAATGATAACAAAATTAACACCTGAACTATTCTTCCCCCTTATACACAACAGATATAATTGTAATATTTTCCTTTGCAGGTAAATATGACTGTATTGTGTTTACCCTACGCATCCCAACAAATTAAAAAAATAGATACAGAGTTAATAGTGGCCAGGTTTTCCTAAATGTGATACAGCGTTTTTAGCCTAGTACTCATGAGTAGTAAGTATCCCAATCATCCCAATGTGCAATTTTTTTTGTGTTACTCTTTAGCAAGGCTGTGGCGTACTCCAATGGACAAACATTCTTAACACATTTATATACAGTAGGTCATCCATGGAAGCTGCTACAATATTATGAGAGAAAAGAGTGTGAGTTTAGGTAGGGCAGTTATCAGGAAGCCCATTAGATGGGTAAGGGGGTCTAAAGTTATCGGATGATGTGTGATATCTGAGCATTGTTGATTGACTTGTTTCCAATAATCTCCATGTGGGCATCTTGCCAACATTTAATTTTAAACAGTTAGTGGGCCGAGGCCACTTACTTTTCCCCATTGGGTAACCTATTAAGCACCAATAATGGCTCATTGGATTAAGAAACACACAAGCCTTCATAAACAGAAATACCAGCTATTTTTTGCCCTCACTATATGAGCAGAAATGTGGAGAAATAAGAGTGAGCATTTGCTTCTAGAGGGAAGTGTGTGTGAGCCTATATGTGTTGCTATACCTTGCAATATGCTATGTGCTATGGATGTGTTGACCTCTTTCTTAATGTACTCTTTTATTGTCTCTAGCCTGAATAATTTTTTGATCACTGACAACCATGTAGCAATTAAATTCTTAAGAAGTGTCCAAACTCCTGATGTACATACCTAACCTCTAGATCCATGTGTAAGGGTTCAGAGTTCAGCAAAACAAACCCTCATATTTTCTCTTTTAATATAAAAAATGCAAGGATGCAAAAGATTAATTGTATTATCAATTTATAAAATGCATTTTGGTGTCCTAAGTAATTTTGAGATTAATTGAAATATTGTTGTTGTTACTGTACTTAACGTTAAACTAAATGTAAAAAATTATGACCAAGCTTTATTGCAGAAGGAACATACCTACATGATCATTTTTTTTACATTCTGTTCTCACTCCATCAGAGGCAATGCTTTCCATTCCACTATCTTGATCTGCCAGGCCAGGCACCCTCGTGGGATGTCTGTAATAATATTTTTGTGCCTTTATGTTACTATATTTCAATATTGTTTGAAGCAAAAAATGATATTGTATTTGAAAGTTTTTTTTGATGCTTGGAAACAACATATATACATACAGATATGTATAGAGCTATCCAGACTGTATTCATTAAAAACATATGCATTAGAGTCATGGATTTTATTAAATGTGACATTTACTGATATGTGATATGAAAGCCTAATCTAAGTATGATAATTTGTGAAGGCGTTTGTAGATATGAACAGGCCACTTGGGGAAAGATTTGCAATTAATTTCAAGTTTTGTTTTGACAGGTTAAAGAAAAACATATACACAAGCCCTTTAATTGCTACAAACTTCATTATCAATAAATGAATATATATATTACTTTTTTTAATTACTGTATCGTGTTTTGACATACTTTTTAATGTTAATGATTTCACTTCCATTCACATATGACCTGCTGATAGATATATCCAAAGTGAAATAAATTTTAAATAATTTTAAATAATTTTTTTTTACATTAACAGTTAAATCTTGTTCTATCCTATCTGGTGCAGTCATTTCTACTTTCTGTGCAAAACAAATTCAATACAGTATGTTGTTGACTTTTTTTTTTCAGGACACTAGGACCAAAATTTGGTGTCTGTAAAGTATTGGCGCTGGACCAGGGCATTACACCTTCTTAGGTGAAAACAGGGTTCTCCAGTTTATTTCAGTATTTGAGTCCAAGTTGTAAAGTTGCATGGGTTTTTACTTCTACCCAAAGTTACAAAAATTTGACTTTATTCCTGCAGGCTGCAAGAGGACACTCCAATAGCAACACAGACAGCTAAAATGCTTTTCTTTAGGTGAAGGATTAAACTCCTGTTGTCTTCATACGTGTGTTTCTGTTGCAGATATATAGAAACCATTGTCAGCAGGACAGGAAGTGCGGATAACAAAATCCCAGGTACCAGTAAAAAAAAAAAAAAATAACAAAAGTTGAAAGCATTTGCTATGCACATTTTATCAACATAATAAAGTCAAAACATTTAAAAAATGTTATCACCTAGAATCTGTAAGATGGTATTTAGTTTTTTTCCCTCTTATAACAATTTTTACTATTAGTTTGTCTACATAAATGCAGTACGATGTACCAGAATTTAGGTAAAAATACATGACAATACAAAAAATGAAAACACTATGTTTGTATATCAAACACATGATTTTGCCAATGATTTAAAAGTTTGTGGGGAACTTCTTTTGTGTCTACTTTTGTAAAAAAATAAAGGACATCTTGAAAAGAAAGAACACATGTACTACAGCAGAAAGCATAGAGAGTAAATTTCAGAAAAGCTGCCAAAATAATAGTAGATCTAAGCTGCGAAATAGCTAAAACTGTCGTTCAAACCAGACAGTTGTATAAATGCACTTGTCAGTAGAATATATGATATATCCATACTGGTACACATGGTCATTTACCATTATACAACCTTTTCAAAATGTCATTCTGCTAAAGCAAAAAAGGGTATTTATACTAAGTGTAGGTACAAGATGGGTAGTATTCAAAATTCCATGCACCGCAAGAGCATCTATCTTAGTTTTAGTGCTCACCTATTGTGAAAGATCATTCCTTGTGGAGAACATAAATGTTAAGAATAAAACTCTAAAAGTTTCCATATCTTAAAGATACATTTCTGGTTCATTCACAAACACAACAGACCCTCTGTAGTTGAACTATATACATTTCAAATAATTTAGCAGACTGGTTTGCTTTTACTTGCCTGCTTGTCTTCGAAATGTATTCATGTAACCCTTGAAATATTTTTTTTTTTTCGAATCTAGAAGGGTCTGCTTTTATTATCATGAACAATCATGAATTGTTTTACATAGGTCTGATTTAAACTAACAATCAGACTTGATTATATCAATCATTCAACACATACATAAACAAATTATATAATAATACAATTTCAGAGAAACGAAATCGGGTGACGGTTTAGTTGATGTCGATCTAGCACTTTAGTATTTGGACATATATTCTTTGATGAGGCAGTAATTCAACTGGGGTGATTCTTATATTACCCAAATATGTTATCTAAAAGTGATGCAAATGAAAAAACAAAAAAACATTTGACGAGTGACGAAGGGGCCAATGGTTAAAACTATATCATGTGACAGGGTACACAGACCTCTGACCCATATGGAATTGTTTTAATTGAAAAGATTCTGATGGTGGTTTAGCTCTAAAAGAGAGTTAAGATTTGAGGAATAGACATTGTCAATGGTAATTAATAAGATGCATTTTAGAATAAATTCAATTTAATGGGCTAGGCTGGTAATAGGAACCGCAAAGAAACATGAAATTGATATTTGACTCAAGAATCTAAAAATATAGAGTAATAAAAAACAATATCTAAAAACAAAAAGAATATTAGAACCAATGACAATTTCAACTCATTGGCCACTGGTAGAAGCAATCATGCAGATTTCCTAATATTTTCTGCATGGGAAAAGGTTTAGGATTGGTAGGATTTAGGATTGGATGTAGAAATAGAATATTTTTAAATTACATCTTAAGTACGATTACAAAGATAAATTATATGTTTCTCAAAATAATAATTTCATATGGCATGGGCTTTAAGAATATTTCCTATGTAATATAACTTCAAGTGTAATTCTGACGCAAGTTGCTGTTTGCTCCCCGACTGTGGAGTCTCATCCTGTTATCTGTGCTAATGTCCATCCCTCCTTTAGAGATTCCTACTAACTTCCTAAAATTAAACCTTGACAGGGAGATGAACCCTGTCCCTACTTTATTCAAAACTAGAAAAGCATTTTTGATATACATACATTGAATTTCTAAAAACAGTTCTGTAAATATCTTCAGGCTGTAAAGTCCTGTTTTTCCCCACTATGGAAATTGCATTTTTTTGCTAATTGTGGGAAGTACAAACACAAAATGTTAAGTAATTATCATAAACTATATTCTGCTTTAAAAAATACAAAGATATGTATTATGTTTAATCTTTAAAAACATATTTTATATTTTAATGTTTACAACATTAAACATTGATAGAGTTGGAAATGTTACTATTCAAAATGACATGGAAATGTCAACATATGTGGTAAGCTATTTTTATCTGTCTTTTTGAATGCTGTATTTATTTTGAATTTGCACTATTATGGATTCTATCACTGTCATTTATAAGTAGTCTGTCACAGTCACTCCACATTTATGTCAGATTAAAAGTCTCATTGTTTGAGACAATTCAAGTAAATAGGATGTTTGTCTTCTATTTGAAAACAGAACCTAAAAGAAAATAAAAATCCCATACAAATGTAACCATATATTTCATATCATTATTCATTTAGATGTTATTTGTTGACGATTCAATGCTCTTGAACTAAAGAAAAAAAAAATAGACAAAAGGTGGAAAAATTAGTAGATATGTTTGGATATATATTTCGGTAAGTGAATCCTATAGATTACACACAGTTGGCAAATCACTCTTATTTAGGACAATTTTGCATGCCATAGAGGCCACAGTAATTAATCAACAAAGAATGGGCTGTCCACTCTGCTGTATAAAATTCGAGGTCTAAGCACTGAATCTGCTGATGCAATGTTCAACAGCAACATAAATATAAACTATAAAGTGAGCCTGCAGCAAATAACATAATTCCCACTTGATCAGCAACTTCCACAATGCTTTGAAATGTGTTTGATTGATCCTGAATAGTAGTCTGCTAACATAAGAATCTCCTAACTTAAAGCACTTTAGCAAAGACATAATTTTGTACAAAGTAAAAGTTGCCTTAAAAGCATATTTTGATGTATCCATAAAAGTTTTTCCTATTGGTGTGGATTATTGACAATTAAAAATGATTTCTTTTTGGCTTGGATTTATATCATACATGACCATTTTATCAGGGCTAGGATTTATGAAGATTTTTTGTGTAGGAACATGCTTGTACCTGAAAATTTTATTTATTTAATGCTACCTAAATTATTGCAGAATATAAATCTTTATGAACTGTATACCTAAAGCCAAATTTCAATGATATACCTTAATACCACTTTCTCTGACTTTGGCCCGTCTTCAGATTATGCATTTGTCAGAAGATTTGTTGCTTTGCAATAATTGCCTGTCAACTGTCTCTAATAGGGAAACCCAAAGAATGAGGCAAAATACGGCAAAATCTTACATCCTTGTTGGTAAAGAACACTTTTTGAGATATAACAATAACATTTCTGTTGAAATATATGATACGATTAAATTGACCTCAAATTAGTACCTCATTATTGCCAGAAGTACATAACACATAAATGTCATAAGTAAAATAAACATTTGGAAGCCTTTTCTGTCACTGGTGGAAAGCAGTCCTTCGCTCCACAATCCTAGTCATGTTGGTCCCACGCAATCTCTTCTTTCCTCATCCTGATTTGAGATGGACGCCAGGTGCCACCATCTTCTTCCATCTTTTTCCTGGTCCTGGTTATCTACCACAGTGTTTCCCAACCTTTCCTAAATCGTGGCATATATTTTACATTAGAAAAATCCCACGGAACACCACTAAACAAAAATGTCACAGATTAATTAGCTACCTGCTGCCATCTAGTGGAAGAGTACTTCTTTGTTCTGCCTATTACTATACATTGCTGGTATAGCCAAATGAAGACAAATTATTTGCAGTAAATAAATAATTTTCACACCAAAATAACCAACATTGGATAATTTCTCACGGTACACCTGAAGATCTCTCATGGCACACTAGTGTGCCGCGGCACAGTGGTTGAAAATCACTGATCTACCATTTTGATAATAGGTCTGCTTTAAAACTGGTAATCTAAGCATAAGTGTTTATGGCAACTAGCAGTAGGTAATCACATTTGACTGTTGTTTTTGTAATATTCAAGATGTTTTGTAGTTTGGCTATGTCCCTTTTTCAGTTCTAATAGTTTTCCCATGTCATTTTTTCAATTTTTGGGTGCAGCTGAATGTGATTTACGAATACTAATGTAGCTATACAATGACCTGGATAGATGGGTACCTTAACAGACAGGACTATATATTTGTTCTATTCTGTTGGCTACTTTGATCATTTTTGGAAATATTCCAATAGAATCAACTCAAAGTCCCTGGAGTATGGGAGAATCCAGATATCTGACCTCTTGGGAGGCCTTTTCACCAAAGGAGATACATTTAACTAAACACAGTAACACATTGAAACACATTAAGCAAAAGTCATTTATTGAAATAAACATTTATTGAAATAACATTGAAAAATAAACTTTTTTTAATCTCACGAGAAATAATTCTACATCATTCATTTATAGCGACCAGCAATGCAAATCCATTTCAGTCCCAATGGCCCACTAATGTTGACCTGAGCCAATGTTCAGTGTCACTTATCATTCACTGTTTTATCAACAGATTGCAAAGGGAACTGTCATTTAGTGATAAAGATGATAGGGTGGGTACAAATTGTACAAATTGTCTGGTCAGGGTGATGTAATTAATCTCATTTTTAATTGTGGTAACACTAGAACTGAAATTGAAATGTTTTTTCATTATTTTCAATTTAATTTAATTTCATTTCATTTCAATCAGTATCAAGAAACAAACTAAAAAGTGGTCACGCTTGGGGAGACAGGGCCACTAGGAGGCACTACGGCTTGCACAGTAGTGGTGTGAGCCCTGAAAAGGGCCAAGGCACAGAGTCTAAGTGGCAACCAGGTCTTCTCCAGAGCCTCTGATGGTGAGAATGTTGCACTGCTGGTTACTGCCAGGTTGCGGTCCTTGGGCACACCAGGGTGGACTGGATGAAATACAGTACCAAATCACAAAGCTGAAGAATAGTCGTGGAAGGCCAGGGTCAAGGCAGGCAGCAAGCAAGAGAGGTCAGATCACAAGCCAGGGGTCAAATACCAGGGATCCAGGAGACAGACACCAGTGACCCAGGGGCCACTGCGGACACATAGAACACAGGAGACACTGGAAGCAACAGGAGGCACAGGGGACTCAGGGATATCCACAGACAGACAGGAACACTGGAACAGCACAGGGAAGTTGGTTGGGAGCCAACAGACTGGACAAAGAGGGGTTAACACAGGAGGCTATGTCCTGATTGGCCGGCTAAGCTGGTAAAGCTTGCTAGCATAGGCACTCCCAGAGTCAGAACTGCCAGCATGCGCTGAGAGGTGTCTGCGATTTAATGAGGAAGAAGTAAGTGTGACAAAAAATATTGGTACAAAAGTTGTTGGTATAGAACCCTAGATGTGTCACATAGGCTTTTCTCTCTTGTCCTAGCATGAGTTGGAGGTTTCATCCTGAATTAGGGCTAATGTGGGCAAAATTACCTATTCTATTACATTTGATGATCCCTACCCTTGCTCTTCCATCTTAATTTTGTGTGCAAAAATTACAAAAAGTCTGTTTTCAGCCATCTCCCATCCTACATCAATCTCTTTTTCCTATTCTTCTCCTTCCCCATCCTCTTTCCCTCTTACCGACACCTTTTTTTTTCTTTGTCTTCCGCCATGATCTACTGCCCACCTTTGTTTATGACCCTTCACATAAAATTTTTATTGGGATACAAAGTCTTGCTTACTTTAGCTTCAATGTATAATGACTATCTCTTGAGACATGCACTGGGTGTGAACTAATTACAGTATATTATTTACACAACACAGCTTCATCATATCAATTATTTACCAAAAAAATTGTTATCTTTTCTTGCTAATTTAGGTCTAATATACAGTTTTGCGAATATCTAAAGATGTAAAAAATTGCAAACTGACGTTATTTAATTCTAGAGGTTTTCGTGTTTTAAAAAATTGTTGTTTTAGATATATTGTTTTTGTGGATTCTACATGTGTTATCATGTGCATTTTAGCAGATATGTGAAAAACATTGGAAGGAAAGGGGGTTAAACATCAAAATATATCTTAGGTTCACCTTGCAAAAACGGCAATTATTGGTAAAGTGTCCCAAAATCGTTTGCCAAACTTGTGCCAAAGAGGAATTTCACTTCTGCAGTGAATAATTTCCCCTGTAAATTGTAGTGACTTCCTTTGTTTTTCATTAAGTGAATGTAAAAAATGAAGGCAAACTATATATTTTATGTACAATTTAAATGAACTGCTGAAAAAATCCTATTTTGTATCAAAACTGACAGGTCTATATATTACTAAAATTCACAGAAAATGTTACGTAAAAGTCCTAGTATACTGAGAAAATAAAAAAAAAAAGAGATTTGCATGTCTTATGTATTACAACTGCTATTGCCAAAATTACTATATCTGCTTACCCACATGTATATATAATTATAATGGCAAACCAACAATAATAAAGTTTGACCATTACCAACAGTATACAATTTATCATCACTGTCCAGCTGGTATTTTATTTTAAGCACAGCATCTTAATCTTAAATCAGCCTACTCACATTCCTCCTATTTTACTGTGATATCAAATCAGTGGCAAAACCATCTACTGTATGCTCACTAAAAAGATAATGTATTTATCCCAGCTGTGAAAAACAAGCCAAGGTCGGTAGATTATGTCTGAATTTCATTTTTTTTTCATGGAGAATATTGTTGCAAGTCAATTACATGAGTTTATGTTCAGTCTGACTAATTAAGCCTAATAATACATTAGATCCATTTTGTAGGCTGCAACAGTCTTAATGAATCTTAATGACAACTAACAATTAAAAGTAGCTAAGGAAGGTTCAACAAAGAAATATACAAGATACCTGAATTTAACAAAATAGATTAAAAACAGCAACCTACTTTCTATTTCCAGATTGGGTGTGTGTGTTGCTTTAGATGATTCAATTATATACTGTCTAGCTTTAGAATAAATTTTGAAAAGTTGGTATTAAAATACTTGCTACCTTCTTTGCATTAGTATTTTTTTTTTCCATCATACAAAAAATACAAAATTACACAACATATATATTTGTCTGGGACAAATTTAACCCAATCATGAGTCATGTGGGCTAAAATGAAAGCCAAACATTTGGTGATTGGATTTAGCATTTACATCTTATTGGCTGAGTTGTGATGATTGGCTGTGTTTGAATCCCATTGAAGATAATCACAAAGGCAATTTCAACTAACATCTCATAGCATAAGGCTCAGCGAACCTGTTCAGCAATGACGATCAGGCATGTTGCAAATTTAGGAACATACAGGAATAAATCACATATCTAAATTGAAATTATTATTAAATTTTTGAAACAAACAAGGCTTAGCAATGGTAACTTAAATCAGAATTTTCAGTAAAAAAAAAGTTACACTTACCTTTAGATGGAAAGCCGTTGATCCCTCTGTAAACCCAGCCCAGTAGGTCCTGCATCGTCCCATCTTCCATCTTTTTGGCACAGTCTCTTCTGAATTCTTCTTCTACCTCATTCAATCTTGCACTGCACAGACATAAGATTGGGTGACATGTCATCCACAAAAAAAGTTTTAAAAAAGTATTTGAAAAAAGAAAAGGTTAGACAGCCTTTTATATAATGTAAAAAAATGTAGTGATAGAATGACAGAGTTGTGAAAAGAGAGCTAACCATTAAAAAGTAGAATATACTGTAATCAATAATGTTCAATGCTGTGTAATATGTGGTGTTGCAAAAACCAATCTCTATATTTTATTATTTATTATTATTATATTTTGATTTAGGCACATCTCGACTCAACTGACATGCATCTCTAAAAGGCTGTAACAACAACAGAGTTAAGTACTGTGTCACATTTACCTTTTCCTCTCTAAAGCGCAGGCGTCTCTCTCCTGTGCATACGGACAGTTTTGGCTATGGGTATGCCTATGCTCCCAAGCCCATGGCCAATCGGGAAATAGCTTCTTATTCATCCCCGGCTCTTTTGCTAGCTCAGACACAGTACTCAGCGTTCGTGCAACGTGTCTCCACTAGTGCCGGGCACCTCTGCTGAGCTAGTTCCTGTTTACCTGCTGCTAAAATCAGTGTTTCCTCAGCTCCTGTGTTAACCCCTTGTTGCCCAGTCTGTTGTTTCCAGCCAATTCCCTTGTACTGTTACAGTTCCTCTCTGTCTGTGGGTGTTCCTGTGTCACGTACCTATGCCTCCTGTTGCTTCCAGTGTCTCCTGTGTTCCCTGTGTTTGCAATTGCTCCTGTGTCACTGGTGTCTATTCTTTGGATCTCTGGTATTTGACCCTGGTTTGGGACCTGACCTCTCTGCTTGCTGCCTGCCTTGACCCCACCTTTCCTTAACAATTCTTTTATCTTGCGATTTAGTACCATGATTTAGTACTGTGTATCCTTCTGCCCACCCTGGTGTGCCCAAGGACTTCAACCTGGCAGTAACCAGCAGCGCAAAACCATTGTATGCCAGTACTGCCTGGACCAGAGAAGAAGTGGGATCATACCCACAAAAATGTGCCCTAAAACATATGTTAAGGCAATTACCAAAAAGTATCATGAACATTACTCAGCTCTGCAAGAGCACTAATTGGTGGGAGAAAATGAAAAAGAAGTTAGGATTTAAAACTATTAGCTGGAATACTTGTTAGTTACATATTTACCAGATTACATTTATTTGACCTTTAAAATGTTACCAGGTTTATATTGTTAGTTCCAGGGAAAAAGCACCGCTAACCATAGATTTTTTTTTTTTTGAAAAGAATACTAAAATGTAGTTTGTTTTTTAGTCAGTATCAAGCTGAATTTTAACAACAAAATTCAGTTTTCCAGAAATATATTAGAGTAAATGATGCCTTTACTCTTCTTGTCTTTAACATTTGTTAAATTGATTACTTGAAGGAAACTCAAGTTTTTATATAACTGATTGCTCCAATGAAATGAGCAACTTCAGATTTTCAACAAAACCTTTGCCTAGATAAACTTATAATATTAAAATATCTGATAACTCTTTAAAAGTATGTAAGCGGCATCAATTTAGCAAAGTTACATTTCATTTAGCTGGCAGTCAAACATTTTAAAAGCAAACAAAGGTGACTGTGAAATTTGCTGTTTTTTAATACTTTTTATGTTATTGTTGCATGGTTTGTTGTTACTAATTGTACATTTTGTGGTTGTAACAAACTACATAAAGCATTGCAAATAGTTGCTGGAAGAAAGTGTCTGGAAAAGTGGTTGATGATGTATACGTATGTCCCAGATTCTTCTGCACTGACATTTAAAAAATCCACTCCAGGATTTGGTGTTCTCCTTGGGATAAGTGCTCAACCAACATAAAAAGTGAGCTGGTCAGATTACTGGTGGTGGACTGAACAAAAAAATTGTTGCTTGAAAAGTTTTGTTATTCTGTTGATACACCCAATTAACTTCATTATTTTCGCCCATTCTTTGATCTTACCACCAGTGAAATGGGATACATTGTCAGATTGGACTTTTATAGGCAGACCATAATACTGTTGCAGCAAATTCAATATATTCAACGTGGTTTTAATATGATGATTTTGTGGGACATACAGTTAGTATTCCACTACAAGTGTCAACTGCTGTTGCACAGTATTTGAATCCATTTCTCTCAACAGGAAGAGATCCGATATAGTTCACTTGCCAAATTTGGCCAGATACTTTATTAGGATAAATATGCCCAGGTTCCTCACGCAAAGTTTTACGGTGATTTACTTCCTGGCACATAGGGCATTTGGCAACAATATCTTGAGTATGTGTGAGGGGAATTCCTTTCTTGTTAGCCCATTCCCAGGTGCCTTTAGCACCCCTATGGCCTGATTGTCCATGGACCAACTCCTACAATCTAGTAAGTTTATTTGATGAAATACTGGCAAGTTGGTCCACAAACACCAGAGTGGACATTATTGTGACTCACTTTATTCATTCGAGTTTTACCAGCATGCCAGATATTGTTCCAAAGTTCTGGGCCTCCCCACATTTCTTTTCCATTCACAGTCCAGTTATCTTTTTGCCATGTTGTAATCCAAGTGGTTAGCCCCTAAAGAGAGCCCAACTGTCAGTGTAAATAATTAAAGGGCATGTAGTTTCTTCCACCACCTTAGTCACTGCTTGTAATTCAGCATTTTGGCTAGACTTACCCTCCCCAGCCTAATATAGCATTGTTTCTATGGAGGGTTGAAAAGCGGCAGCAGTCCAAATTGGGCCTTTAAGTGTGACCATTGCTGAACCATCAGTGTATCATGCGCATTTACATTCATCAACTGTCAAATGCTCCCGAGCTGATGCCTCCAGAAATGAACTGCCATCAATCATGATTGCAGGTGCATCTAGCTCCACAGACTCAAAATTAACAACTGTCTGACCCAACCTGAAATAGGTAAATCAGTTCAACTACCACAGGTTGTTGTTTAGTTGTAGATTCCATGTGCTATAATGCAGTGTATGCAGGTAAAAGTTGTTTTTCAAGTGGACTGTACTTCCTTTGAGCTGCTGAATACTGCTTTGGCTAGAAACTGATTGGTACTTTCCTGGCCCCTGATTTAGAAATAGGTATCTAGGTTTCTGTAAAAAGAGAAGTTAAATGAAAATGTGTTTGGCAGGTTATCCTTGAAATGGCAGCTCAAAAACATATGATAGTTTTGCTGTCTGTGTTGATGTTAATATTTGTATTAATAACTGTGCAGAAGAATAAATTCCCTAGTGACATAGGACGTTACAGCTACAATGAGCATATTAGTAAAAGAGGAGAGAAAGAAAGAAATGTGCTGGTGGTTAGAATCTTTATTACTAGATGGACAAGGCTAAATGAGGATGGCAGATTCTCAAAAAAGCAATTAGGGAATCAGGGATAAAATGAAATTCAAGTTCTCCAAAATAGTATTTTAAGAAATAGTTCCAGTGCCAAATGTGACCCCAGGGAGATTACATGAACTGTAATGGTAATGCAGTAATGTCTTTGCATAGTTCTCTTGTAAGGACATAATAAGAGATTTTTTTTTCAGCAACACATTCAGAATCAACAAAAAAAATATTCAAAGGAATATAGAATTTTACTTATAGTGGCACATTGAAAAAAGGGTGTAGTCATTTTGGAAAGAAGAAACATCTTAAAAGACTTGATTAACAATTTCAAATATATCCAAGACCAATATAACCAATACCAAAACCAATATATTGAGCAAATAATTGTAAAAGGCTTTGCAAATGATGTCAGTCTTTTCTAGTCATATGAATATTTTGTTAATGTTTTTTTTTTTTGCCTTAGAGTCAAACACGTCTGGCTAGATTGCTTCCTGACTCAATAACATGGATTTAGTATGGTGGTAAAGAATTTTGACATATTTATAAAACTCACAGTATGCTTGCTTTTGCTGTATGACTTTAAACTATTGAAGCCATACAAAGAAAAACAGCTAGCCTTTTTAATATAGGAAATATATATGAGAATATAGGAAAGCTTTATACATTTTCATGACAGGTGCAGTTTAACTCTTCAAAGCATAGAAAGTGCAAAAATACAGTAACAACAAGGTCCAAACAGAGAAGGAGGAAGTTTGTGAACCTCTACAAAAGGAGTACAGATTAAAGATCAATGGATTGTTCCTTTATAATTTGGATATGTGTATGTCATCTGTGTATTTAGCTTTTCACCTTTGTTTTGACAATTACCTAAATTCCTAGAACAACTTTATTTAGAAAATGCTAAGTGTTTCAGTAGGTGGAACATGTAGCCTTATGCTTTCTATCTTGTTCAAGCAAATCAAAATAACCATTTCAGAGCTCAAAGGGCTAGTATGTCAATGGCGGGACAGGTAATGTCAATAGACCTGCTCAGATAAATACCAGCATGCCTTTCTCATTTTACAGATCTCTGTCAGCAGTTTTGAACTCCAATGATCTATGTTAATCATTGGGCAATGCACTGTGGGGTGTAGGAGATGGAGTAAGGCGAAAAATGCCTGATTGTGTCGGGAATATGTTAAAAAATGTGGTTCACATGCATAGCATAAGCTTTGGTTGCCAGAGAAACCCATTATTCCCAGCTTCTCCTGTGTTGGCCAGAGATCTAAGAAGTTACGGAAAGGCAAATGAAGATGGTTGAAGATCGTTGCTGGAAGGAAAATTGGCAGCTCCCAGCGAGGGAACGAAAGTGCGTAAGTACTGCAGGGTTTAGTTACACTTTAATGGGGCATGCCAAGAAAAGAAAACTCCCTAGGAAAAAAAGCAGCTGTCTTGTGGGTTAGGAAAGAGATTCCCAAAGGCTAAGGGTATGAAAAACCTGCTGAAGCAGCATAGAAGGCATAGAATACAGTCTCTTCATCACGCTAGATACACCTTTCCCCATTAACTGTACTGAATGTGATAAACTGTTAAAAGAAGTAACCAAACAGAAAAAACAGGATTTACAAAAACATGGCCAATTTTAAAAAGGAGTGTGATTATACCTGCTTAAAAAATTAGTGAGAGAAGTAGCTAGAAAAAAAAAAAAAAGTGACCATTTTCCTGGCCAATTTTTTAAATAGCCAAACTATGTTTATAATATTCATAAAAAGACAACAGTGTGGGGGAAATTATGTTAAATGGAATTGGGAAGGAGCCTCCTCCTCTCCACTTCCACAAGCAGAATATATGCTCCCAGAAACAGTCAGTTGTGATTGACAAAACCAATCTGGGTTTATACCCCCACGTCCCAAAGGAATTGACATTATACTGACTATCTAGGAACCTGCAAACTGATGCAAGACTTGCATCCACAAACGCCAATATTTACGTTTCAAGATTTAACTCTTGCTAAATAAATATCATTTGACAGCTTGTAAACTCTAAAACATGTAATAGATTTATTTTGTTGTCCTCCTATTATAAGATTGGCCTACCATATTGGAAAAATGCAAAATGTTTCTTAGATTTATCTAACTGGATTTGTAACTTTTCAATATAGATTCTAAATAATCCCACCTTAGAAAAATTAAACTACCAATTAAATTTAGGAGGTAAAATGTTTGTCAATAAATACTGCACAGAAACTTTGTTATTGACTGGAAAACATAAAAGTAGACATAGTTTATGAGCTTTATTTGTAAGGGTAATGAGTAGTATACACACAGGCCATGTGCATTAAGCTAGAATATAACATATTCATAAAGAAACAATAACAGGAAGAAAAATATCCACATTAAAATGTAAATCTTGTAACATAGTCTAGACAGCCTAAACATTAACTTTAAATTTTACCTACAGATCAAAAGTACACAAATGTTGGTTCCTCCACATAGTGTCTTGATTATCATTTACCTACAAATAGTTGTAGGTTTTGCTACCCATGTATTTTCATTATTGCCAATTTTCATTATTTTTTTGCCAATGTCCTGTAAACATTCACTATTTCTAGCCTGTTTACTGTAAGAATCATTCACATGTTGTCAAAATATTGTCACAATTGCCCTTTTCTTGCCCAGTAGGTATGAGCCCAGTTAGCTTAAATCCAGCAAAAAGTAAGCAAGTGCTATTACTTTGTGGTGTGTTATGGTTTACTCCCCTATTGTCTCTTCCTATCCTTCTGTGTGAAGCCTTTCTTATAGTGACAAAGGCTTCTTTCTCTCTACCAGCTATGCTGTAGTAAATCAAGTTTTTATTTAACAAATTCTCTTTGAAAGTGATAACATTATGATCTATTATGTCCTCATTTTACCTTGTCAATGAATAATCAATGAGCGTTGGTACAGGACAGGCTACTTGATAAATAAGACCCATTTATGAAATTCTAAAAAAAAATAGACCAATGGAAGTTATTTACTAGTGGCTTGTATTCAACAAACAGGGACAACTGATTTAACACAGAATAAGTGAAATAAAGGCTTGTTGACTCATCATAAGGGAGTGATTACTTTTGGGTGTATTTAAGGTACTTTGGCTTATGTAAAGCTAAACAATTTGTTTTTGCACACTTCTAGGTAGTTTTTTCATAGTGAGGAAAAGTAATTTATTAATTATATAGTGTCCAAAGTAATTTGTCCCATTTTCGTGCACACTGTGACTTCAATACTACAAACATCAGAAGCTGAAGCAGGTCTTTTGAACCGATATGATTTCTTGTCTAGAGGCAAGATCGTCCAGCTCATTCATTCCCTTAGCTGTCCTAGCCCTCTTTTCTCTGTTATTTGTTTTCAAATCTTTTAGTCATTTAGTATCCAGCAAGATGGAATCATTTCCTAGGGTGCTCTGCATACAAATCCAGGAATGTGCTGATACAGTGTATGAGAGGCAGTGCTGTGAGCTGAACAATCACCTTTCATTGCTGAAGTTTACCCTTTTGCTTCCATAGTGTTTATTAAACACAGACCTCTGCTAAACTTCAATTGTACAGGATTGTACATTCTAAACCAACAGAAACAATGCCTAGGAAGTAAGATAATATTTATTGTTCTGTCCGCAGTGAACTGATAGCATATGTTAATGATAAGCTGTTTCACAAACTGCTTTTTGTGAACTAGCTGAGCATACGTGATTTTATTTATTTTTTTGGTTCAGCATTTATACAGGGGAGAGGGTTCTTCTGATTCTAGGTAAATGAGAGAGAAAAAGAATATACTATAGTGTACACCGTGGATGCAGAGTAAAAACTGGATATAAGCTGGATGACAGTGTTCTTTCCTTGTCTGAGAAGACTGTAGGACACTGAGCTTTGAGAGCAGCGGAGACGGTTACATACCTGTCTTCCCTGTACTAACATGCACCCATCAATTGATTTGTCACTGATTACAAAACCCAGCAGAGACTTTGGACAACATACCAAATAAAAAATAAAATAAAAATAAAAAATCATGAAAAAGAAAAAACATGTTAATAAAAATTATTTTCCCTTTGCCTGCGGTATCTTTTTTGTGGGTATTTTATGATTGGGTATTTGAAACAACAACGAATGTCAATATTTGGTAAATCAGTAGTTTGTTGGATTAATTTCATTGTAAGTTTATGAACAAGCAAAACCGCAGTTATTTAAGTGTTAAGGTTTGATTGTACTGTAACTTGCAGCAGAAGTATTCTTAAGGATAACATTTGTATTTTTTATTTATTATAATCATTACTACAGATCAGTAAAGTGACAGAAAGTGAACAAAAATATAACATGCACATTTATGGTTTGAGAACAGGAATCGGTTTTACATTATGTTTGTATCTTAGAAATTTTTCCTAAGGGCTGCCATATGACAAATACTTTTATAGCAGATGTTTCAATTCTGTAAATGCCAGGTACCTGAAGCCTTAAAGGACCCTTGATATTTATTCCTAGTTTTACAGTTGACTGTAATGAAAAGGTATTCTGTTAAATATTTTAATTAGTACAACTGAACATTCTAACTAGAAACATTTAGCAGCTAGGTATACAATAATCAATTCATATACCAAGCTTTGCAGTATTTTTCTATCACGATACATAACACATACAAAGTGCATACCTGGAGCATAGTGGGTTTACTGTAGTTTCTTCTAGAAACATATTTAAAGATATTGTTAAATGTGTAAAGCATCAAATATTTAGTATTTAGAAAGAGCAGAAGAGAGGTCAGTGAAAGAACTATGTCTTTTAAACAAATTAGAAGAAATTATAAAGAATATAGATGAAGAAGCTGAGTCAGCAAAGCTAATGTTTAAGGAAAATCAGATGAATTACCATTCAAAACGCATTCAACACACACATCTAGAATTCTAGATTATAGTTTATTTTAACAAGACTTGACAGGATGCTTCTTTGTTCAGTCAATGTTGGGTAATGCAATGTTATTTTGAATTTGCACTGTGAGCAAAGGTCAGTGGGAAAATGCTCCCAAAGTATTGAATGCGAGCCTTTTTTCCCCTTTTTAAGTTATGGTTTGAATATCCCCTGCAAACAAACTTTTGAACAACGGGAAATGATCAAACAATGGCTCCAAGACTTTTTTGTATCAGAAAACAATTTCTTTCTGTGCATCTTTAGATCTTTAATATTACAATGCATTAAAAAGCTTTTAACATGACTAGGACAGTTCTGATCTTCACCCCTCTCTTCCAAACCCCCTTTTACTCTGAAACAACTACCCTAAAACTTACCAGCCATTACCTTCCCCCCCTTTCACCCCCCAGAAAACACACTGACACCTGCTGGACTTAAAATGTCTGGCAAGCAGCTGTTTATTAACAGATGAATAAAACCAGTTTTATTAACAACAGCAATAAATAACCATAAATAAAAACAATAAATATACCCCCCATGTTCAATTAACATAATTAAAAAAAAAATTACCATACATTTGCATATCAACTTTACATAAAAATTTGACATGTTATTTATGTATCCATTAACATACTTTAACATATCCAACCTTCCTTAACCAATCATACCAGTATAAAACACATATAAACCCCCCATTTAAATCACCACCAACCAGCTCAAAACCTAAACCACCAGGTTGCAGGCACAGGAAAGTTAAAGTCCGCACCAACCAAGTATAACATCCATTTTACCACACTAGCTCCTAGCCGCCCAGCACCGCCTCAGGGGCACCACACCGTAATCCCTTTCAAAGGGGCACCCTACCACCGGGCTGCCCTTCCAAAATTACCATTAGGACTCTTCTAATCTCCAACCGCCCCTCGCCTTTAAACAGGGAGGGTGGGACATTTTCTTTCCCGCAAAAACTGTCCCCCCACTTCCGACTAACCTCCTATTTAAACTCTCTACTCTCTTCCCTCCTCACTTCTGACCTGACCCCTAGCTAACCCCAACCCTACCCTTAACTTATCCAATTTAACGCTTTAATCACCTGCTGGGGCTGCCCTCACACCCTATCATGCAGGCCCTACACCTAGTTCCCTTGCTGCGGGCCTCACTGTTTTTAATGAGGGAAAGTCTGCAGGTTCTATTTTGAAAACTTAAAAACGGGAAGTAATGAAGTAATGAAGAATACTTTAATAAGCTCCTGTTTTATTGTTTAGGCTCCAAATTGTGCGGTGTATGTTCTGTAGTTTAGAGCTCAGCTCTGTGTAGAGTGCTGGCAGTTAAGAGATTATGAGAATGAATACTCCATGTCAATTTTGTGTGTTATATTTTCAAGTATATTTGCTTTATTCTGTTTTGTTTGAACGAAGATCTGTTTTTTAAAAAATAATGAAAAAGACTATTTATTTGAGGGGTACTTACTTGGTTGTATTCTTTACAACACTGATACTATTTGTAAGTCAGTCAGCTAACTGCATTAGTAAGAAGTTTTTATGATAAAGGGTTCTAATCAAGGTTTCACAATATATATATAATATTGTTCTGTCAAAACTAAGTTAGTTATAAATTAGGTGCTAGAAAAGCAACATTAAAGTCTTGTTCAGGCAAATAAAATAAGAAATCACCTTTTGTCTACACTACAAGGTCATATTTTTTTTCTACAAGTAAAATTACCATAAGCCTATTCTTTTCATTCTTAAATGGCAAAAGAAGATTACCACTCCCATTTAATAAGCAGTAACTGATCAGAGGAAAGTGCCTTGATAATGTAATTTAGAGAAATGTTTTTATAGAGGAAAACAATGAAATCTTTTAAAACAAAGGAAATTTTGGTTAAATAGTATGGGAAATGAATGTTCAAACTATAGAGATCTTCAAATTTAACCTTCTGCAGCTGATATATTAAAAAGGGGAACAGTATAAATACATACTAGATAATGCAGGAAATGGGTTTTATTTTAACTGTTTCATAGCTAAAAGTGAGAATAATTATTTTTCATGACAACTGGGTGACCCATTGCTTTATTTTTTAAATATATACTAGGACCAGTCCTAGTTAGCTTTTGGGATATATGTTACATTATGAAAAATGTAACAGAAGTGGGAATACCATGGAAGGGGACTGCAAAGTAGATAATATATCATTGTTTCAGTTAGTTACCAGAGAGGCCTGGAGCAAGAGAAAGTAGTGAAAGGATAGTGGAAGACCTCCATGACTGGGAAGGGGTAGGGAGCAGGCAGTGCTAGAGTTAACTAATTTGCAGCGTGGTGAGGGGGGCAGGGGGTGACGTAGTTGTGGAAGGGGGAAGAGGAGTAAAATAGGGGGGGGGAAATGGAAGGGGAGGATCATTCTAAGGCAGGACGGGTGAGAGTGGAGAAAATTTTGCACAACCTGAGAGAAGTTGGAGCACATGGCAGACATTGATGCACTACTAGCGCAGCTGCGGGCTGCAGCATCAGATGCTGGGCCTGGATGGCTGCAGGAGCAGGTAAATTCTGCTCTGCAGGGGGTTGCTCTGGCTTCCAACGCTGGAGGGCTGGATGCAATGCGGCTTCGGCCACATGTGCACCTGAGCCCTGAACCCCCTAGGGCTCCTGACCACCTTGGGAGCCCCTGTAGGGACCGTCCAGGGTCTCCAGCTCAGCAGGGTGCTGCTGCTCGAGCTGAGACAGCTGGGAGGAATCCTCCACCACGGCGGAGCCCTAGGGTGCGGGGGGAGGCATGAACAGCGGCCTACCCCTTCTCACCCAGTGAGGTCTATGGTTTCTGTTTCTTCAGGGCACTGGAGGTGGCGGACGTGCGCAGGCAAAAGGAGGGGAGGCGCGCCCGGGCGGGGGCGCCCCTGCAGGTCTTACCACAGGGCAGCAGGTGATTAATGGAGCCCTAGGGTTCTAGTCACACTGGGAGGGACCTGCAGGGCTTTCTGGGGCGTGTGGCAGCTGCTGTGGAACATGTCTGCCGGAGGGCAGATTTTCCAGTATCTAAGATGGCCACCAGGGGCCGCAAGCAGGCGTTGCCGGAAGATGTGGGGCGGGCCAAGGCTCTCTGGTAGGCTGGAGACGGGCCCTGCGGCTGCAGCTGGGCGGGCCTGCGTGGTGAGGCAGGCAGAAGACATAAGGAATCCCAGGGACGTGCCTGTGAGCTGGCCAGCTTGTACAGGATGCGGCCAGCAGGGGGAGAGATGCAGCGCAGCCAGGCTGCTGGAGCAAAGTGATATGACCCTGCTGGCATCGGCCAGTGGAAACATCAGAGGGAAACAGAAGAGGAGTTCCCAGTGAGTGGTGCAGCTGGTGGCTTCCCGGCCTGCAGGGTTTCGGATATGCCTGTGGCTGCACCTGAAGAGGACCTGTCAGAGGGTGAAGTGGAAGATGGTGAGACTGAGGGCTTTGGGGGAGGGCTAGGGGGGTTGTGGTGGCCGGTGGGTTACTTAGCCTGTGATACCAGGGGGGGACAGGGGGAGTTGGGGGAGAAGGGCAGGGTGTGGGGCTAGGGTATGGGGGAGGGGGGGAGCTCAGGAGGTGTTGGCTGCCTTGCGGGCTGTGTTACAAGGGGTGGGGCAGGGCGGTGGGGGGGTGGTGGCTAGTGGGGGCAGGAGCCCCCTTTTGATGGGAGCTGAAGTAGGGGTTAAGGGGGCGGGTAGAGGTGAGGTGAGAGGGGGGGCAACAGCGGGAGCAGGACGGGAGCAGCGACCGGAGTCAGGGGCGATGGAGGGAGGCACGGCAGAGGGGTCGGGCCCCTCTGGTGTGGCACCTCATAGCAGTCTGGGTGATGTGGCAAAAGGAGAGGTTTATGTGTGCTTTAAAGGGCCGTTGGGGGCACACTTGCGGCAGGAAACGAGGGATCAAATATGGAAAGGTGAGTTTGTGGACATTTTTACCTTGCTGCCATTGGAGAGGTGAAAAAAGCGACACAGGTTGATACCACGCACGTTTGCAAACTGGTTGCAGGCGTTCGCGATATTTGCCAGTGTACTGGGAGAAAAGGATCCAGGGCAGTGTTCTGCCCTGTTCTGTTATTTGGATGCAATTCGGGAGGTGCAGAGAGTGTATGGGGGGGTGGCTTGGCTCAGATATCATGAGCAGTTTTGGCAGCGCAAGGCCTT
The DNA here is from genome assembly GCF_032062135.1 of Pyxicephalus adspersus. Lineage (NCBI taxonomy): Eukaryota > Metazoa > Chordata > Amphibia > Anura > Pyxicephalidae > Pyxicephalus > Pyxicephalus adspersus. Next base: position 69,115,234 of record NC_092862.1, on the reverse strand, counting down.
TCTTCTTTCTATCCGTTGGGATCATAAGGACATTGATCTTTGGATGAAACTGATGACCCCGGTTAGGATTGGGAGCGCGCAGTCCTTTTTGGGGGAGGGCAGTGTTCCGTCACCCTTCAGGCCCTCGGTCTTCGGGAAGAAGGGTGTTTGTTGGGCCTTTAACAAGGGGGGCTGCAAGTTTGGCAGTGCCTGTTGGTTCAAACATGAGTGCGCAAAATGTGGAGGGATGCATGGAGCAGCCCACTGCTTCAGATTCGGCGGGGGAAAAAGTCCAGATGACGCTGGATAAAGGGAGGACGCCGGTGATGGTAGGCCCCATGCGGCCATTTCTAAGTAGGTAACCAAACAGGGCCACGGCGAAGCTCCTGGAGGAAGGTTTTTCAGTGGGCTTTCAGATTCCTTGTTTCCTGCAGGAGCCACCGCCATGGGCAAAGAATTTGAAATCGGCTAGGAGACACCCAGGGGTGGTGAGGGAGAAGTTGAGTAAGGAGGTGGGGCTTGGTAGGATGGGGGGCCCGTTTGTTGATCCGCCGGTGAACGGTTTGGTGGTGTCACCATTAGGGTTGGTGCCCAAGAAGGAGCTGAATAAGCTTTGGCTTATTTACCATTTGTCTTTCCTGGCTGGGGCTTCGGTGAATGAAGCCATTGACCCTCAATTTCGTTCGGTCTCTTACACGTTGTTTGATAGTGCACTCAAGTGGGTGAGGAGGTTTGGGAGGGGTGCCCTTTTGGCAAGAGCGGACATATAGACTGCCTTCCGTTTAATGCCGGTTCATCCGGATAGCCCCAAATTTTTAGGTTGTGCTTAGGAAGGAGCCTTTTATGTAGACCGCTGCCTGCCCATGGGGGCTCCTTGTCCTGTGCCTTATTTGAAACGTTTAGTACGTTTTTGGAATGAGCAGTGAGGCTGACAAGTTCGGGGTCCTGTTAGCAAAAGACAAATCTGAGGGTCCGACGATGGAGTTGGTTTTTTTGGGCATCACAATTGATACCATGGCAATGGAGTGGCTGCAGATAAATTGGAGGTTCTGCGGAAGGAGGTGAGCAGTGCTTGTGACCGCAGGAAGCTCACCTTGAGAGAACTGCAGTAGCTCTTAGGTAAGTTAAATTTTGCTTGCCGGATTATGCCGATGGGGTGTATTTTTGCGCGTAGGTTGACAGCTATTGCAGAGGTGAGTCGCCCAGGGCATTTTATTCGGCTGAATAAAGAGCTGCGGGATGATTTTGCAAATTGGAAGAGGTTTTTGAGTCAGTACAATGGGCGGTCGGTGTGGATAGAGGAGCCAGTGTCCAATGTAGAATTGGAGTTGTTTACCAATGCGGGGGGATCAGCAGGGTATGGGGCGTTTTGGCAACGGAAATGGAGCGCAGAGGTGTGGCCAGAGTCATGGAAGGAGCCAGGGTTGTGTCCAATTTGGAGGCGTTGGAATTGTTTCCCATTGTGGTGACTCTGGAACTGTGGGGTAAGGATTCCTGGATCTGTTAACACCATTCCCGATTCTTTGACGGTTTCTGCAGCTGGTTCCAGAGGCGGAGAGTCGAGGTGTCCCATGCCCGCAGGATCTTTGGAGGATTTTATTGGAGTAATGGCAGGTATGATTCAGCGTTCTGTGAGCCAGGCGACATGGCAGGCCTATTCAGTGGTCTGGGGGGAGTGGTGGCATTTTTGTAAGGATTGCGGGGGGGCCTAGGACAGAGGATGATATGTTAGGGATATTGATTTACTTTTTGTGTAGATGTTTTGAAAAAGGGGTGTAGCAGTTTTAAACCAAAAATTAGCGGGTTAGGCCTTTTTATTTAAATTGTTGGGGATCAGGGATTTGAGAAAGGAATTTTTAGTTTGTTATGCAGTAAAAGGTTTTAGAAGGGGGAAGCGGGCGGTGGATGGGCATAGGCCCATGTTGTTTCTTTTGTTGGTTGCTGTGGTCCGGAGTTTGAGTGGGATTTGTAGGTCAAGGTATGAGGTAGCGTTGTTTAGGGTTTAGGGTGGCTTTTGTGTTAGTGTTCTTTGAGGCATTTCGGATCGGGGAGTTGGTTAGTCAGGAGGTTCAGAATCCAGGGGGCATTCAAGTGGGTGATGTGGTCTGTGGGGGGGTCAAGTGAAGATTTGTTTGGCTGGATCCAAGACGGATCAGGCGGGCAAGGGAGTGGATATTGTTTTAGGGGGTCTGGTGGGCAGTTTGGCAATTTTGCTACATGAGGATGGTTTAGCCTTGTCTAGATATACATTTTTGGTGGTTTTTCAAAAATGTTTGAGGGGCAGGGCCTATGTTGGTACATGAGGATGGTTTGGCCTTGTCTAGATATCAATTTTCGAAAATGTTTGAGGGCAGAGGGGGTGGAGTCAAAGGAATTTTTGTCTCATTCTTTTAGGATTGGGGTGGCTACAAAGGTGGCACGTTGGGGCCTGGGGGATGAGGTCATCAAGCGCATTGGGCGTTGGGAATCCCACAGGTTCTGTTTGTATGTGAGTTGTATGTTTGTAGAGCTTTAATAAATCAGGACCATAGAGTCAATATGCAATAATAACATGAAAGAGCATTGATCTCTATCTCTCTATTGATCTCTAAGTACTTCTATCCACAATATATTCTATAGAGTATATACAATGTAGAATATATATAGTGTCGAAGGTTGAAATTTTTTATAACTTACCACCTATTTTTTTAGATCTTAACCCCCCTAGCGATAATCCCGAGTGTGACTCGGGGTGGAATCCACTTGCAAAAAGCGGTAACCCCGAGTCATACTTGGGGTAACTTTACAAACCCCTCTTACCTGTGCCCCGCACTCCAGCGGCGATCAGATGGATCCGATCAGCAATAGTAAATTCTGGGGGTGATGCCAGCAGCGATTTCCCACTGACATCACCCCCGGAATTTACTATAGCTGCTTGCATTACCCGGAGGATGTGACGCTCGCATCCTCTTGGTGATGCGAGCAGCATTGTTGGTGGTTTCAGGGGGGTGAGGAAGGGCGGGACATCCCCATCGCATCACCTGGGAAGATGTGACATCTTCCGGGTGATGCGGTGGAGTGATGGATTCTGGGGGCAGGAAATTTAAAAGCAGATTACTATGTAATCTGCTTTTATATTTTTTTTTTACAGTAAAAAACACATAAACACATAATAAAAGTACAAGTACATATTTTAGTGCACCAAGCATCATTGCCCTGTGCCCTGATTTACATTGTGTCCACTATTAGCCCTGACCTTGATCTGACCTTTTGATAACTTATAATTCACGTCCTGAATTTATCATTTCATCACTTTGTCTTTGACCTTGATTGTTCCTGACTGATTGCTGGAGACCACATGGCATCCAAAAGACTGGCGCAAGCGCTGTTTTGGAGAAATTTGAAAGCAGCAATAGTGATTTGGAGTCCCTTGTGGAATCGAGCGATAGTGATTCACCAGGAGATTTGTCATCAGACAGCGAAAGTGAACTGAGCGACGAATATGAACCTTAGGTCAGTGCTGTGCGCACATGGTGTCCTATTGACCTTGATGGGGACCAGGGAGCACCGCCAAGATTTCCATTTACTGGCGCACCTGGATAAAAATTGAGGCTTAATGTGATGACCCCCTGGCATACCTGTTGTATGTTGTTTTTGACCAATGAAGTTATCGAAAAAATTGTTGCGGAGACAAACAGGTAAGCCGCTCTGTGTTTGCTAACTTTTTGAATTGTTTTATGCCAACATGTATGCTGCTTTGTGTTTGCTAACATATTACTTGCAACCTTCACCACACTATAAAAGAACTTTTTTTTCTTTGTTTTATGCAGGTACGCTAGACAACAACAAGGTGCTCCACACTTGAGGTTTCCAAGAAGCAGAAAGTGGGAACCTGTGACCAAGGATGACATTTGGCTGTTTTTGGGCTTGGTGATCCTGCAGGGGGTTGTGGACAAACCCATGCAGAAGTGGTACTGGTCCAAGAACAAAATGCTTGCCACTCCATTCTTTGGCTCATGCCAGAATACCGCTTTTCCCTCATAATGAAGTACCTGCACTTCGCAAGCAATGAAGAATTTGATGAGACTACCCATCCTGCACCAAAACTGAAAATAATTTGTCTCAGATGATTCTACAAAATTTCCAGCAAACCTATGTGCCAGAAAGAGATGTCAGCATTGACGAAAGTTTAATGGCTTACAAGGGGAGGCTCAGCTGGGTGCAGTACATTGCGTCATAGAGGGCACGATTTGGCGTAAAAACGTATATGCTGTGCGAATCCTCATCTGGCTTCATCTGGAATACAGTACTGTACACTGGAAAAGGGACACAGTTCAACCCCAGATACAGCCATTATGGATTTGCAACATGTTCAGTGCTATCTCTCATAGAGCCATTGCTAGGTCAGGGCTATTGTGTCATAACTGACAATTTCTACACCTCTCCTGAGCATTATGAGTTCCTTCTGCAACACAGAACAGATGCGTATGGAACCGTTAACCGGCGCAACCTGCCATAAATATTTGCAAAAGGGAAGCTGAAGACAGGAGAAATTGTTGCCTGACAGAAAGGCAGGATGATGGCTCTGAGATGGCGTGACAAGAAAGATGTGTGCCTGATGAGTACTGTCCATGATGCCTCCACCGTTCTGGTACACACAAAACGTGGGAAAGAAGTGATGAAGCCACAGGTGGTGATTGACTACAACAACACCTTGGGGGGTGTCGACAGAGCTGACCAAGCCATGACATTCTACCCAGCAATGAGGAAACAGCAAAGGAAGTATTACAAGAAGATTTTCAGGCATCTAGTTGAACAGTGCCCAAGGAATGCCTACATTCTGTACAGAAAAAATAGTCAGAGGCCTGTGAATCATTCAGACTTCATTTTGAAGGGTTCCGAATCCATAGTCAAGAACCACCAAACACCATCAGTGGCTATGAATAGACCTGGACATCGTGCTTCCACAGTTGTCAACCTAGAACGCCTGACCGGTCGTCACTTCTTTGAATACATCCCACCAACCCAAAAAAAGGCAGCACCTACAAGGATGTGCATGGTTTGCTGCTCAAAGACCGATGACAGAGGAAGGAAGATCAGAAAGGAAACCAGGTTCTACTGTCCTGACTGTGATGTTGGACTTTGTGTAGCTTCCTGCTTCAAAATCTACCACACCCGGGATGTCTACTAAAAATGTAACTATTTTTTTTTCTAAAATCTGCATTTTATTTAACAATATTGCACCCTTGTTTGGAAAATTTCAGTGAGAAATTTTTGATAAAATTTTTTTTTTATAAATTACACTGTTGTGGTCTGTGATTTCATTTTATAATTATATTATTATATTATATTATAATTATATTATTATTTCATTTTATATTATATTTTATAATTATGATTTATAATGATTTATTATATTAAAATTTATGATTATAATATAATAAATAAATATATAATTGTTATACCTGGGAGTTAATACTAAGAATTACAGGCCCACAATATAAACAAACATTTCTACAGAAAAAAATAGGATCACTTTTTGAATAAAAAAACTGACAAAATTATAATGCTAGGGGGGTTAATGGTCTTTTGTTATGGTGCAGCCAATAGGAGATGGTGTCTTATTCTCTTCTTTCTTTCTTCATTACCTTATCTTAAATCCTTGCTTTTGTAAAACTCCACCTTGGAGAAAGATTAAGATCCTCAGGTGCTACAGTATCAGGGGATGCAATTGCTGAAGGTCATCTCACAAGTTCCCCCCAAAAAACATGTATACATTAAACAATATTACATAAACATGCCAGTGTGTGTTTACTGTATTTTGTAACTGCCTTTGTACCTGACAACAGCTCATTGTCTTTGTTGCTCAATAATATTGATTGACTATCACAAAAAGGAATGTGCAGTTAGGTTAATTGGCTTCCCTCAAGACTGACCTTAGACTGTATTAATGGCATATAACTATGGTAGGGACATTGGAATGTGAGCTCCATTGAGGGACAGTTAGTGACATGACTATGAACTTTGTAAAGTTCTGCATAGTATTTTAACCCTGTATAAATATTAGTTATTAATATTAATAATAATAATATAAATCCAACAAAGATGTTGGTTGTTGAGAAACTATAAAGCAACATGTTGCAATGGTGTCAATCCAGAACAGACATATTTTTGCTGCAGTTTTAGGTTAATTTTTTTATACCTAAAATAATATTAATAGCCAAAAAACTTGCATCATTTAGGTTCCTTTGTGCACAGGGTAAGTAGGGTGAAAAAACTGCAGATAGAAGAGGGCTAAAAGCCTATATCAAGTTATGCTGTTAAGACCCGATTTATTAAAGCTCTCCAAGGCTGGAGAGGATACACTTTCATCAATGAAGCTGGGTGATCCAGCAAACCTGGAATGACTTTTTTTTAAAGTCAATAGCTGTTTGCTAGCAAATGTTTTAAATCTTGGACCAGATCCATTTCAGGTTTCTGGATCACACAACTTCACTGATAAAAGTGTATCCTCTCCAGCATAGGAGAGCTTTAATAAATCAGGCCAAAGTGAGAAAGTATTTTAGACTAGCGTTTTAATGTTAAGCTTATATTTACAGTGCAAGTGGTACAGTATTATTATTTTATTACTAATAATATTAGTGCATGTGAACACTGGCTAATTGGACGTTTAAATGTTCTTTCATAAGGTGTTCCTACTTTCACATATTTACTGAAAAAAAAACATTTGAAGTAGTTACTTCCATGACAGCCCTTTAAACAGTTTATTTTTATTATTACAGGTATGTAAACCATATACTATCTAAAAAAATGCCTTAATTCCATCCCCTCCCTGCCACCAATTTTCACCTGTGAACAACAATACATACAAATAAAACAACGAAAAAGAAACAAAGAACAAAATGTTATCATTGTCTTTTGTCCAATACATTATTTATAGTGTATATTCAATATTGTGTACAGTTTTGTCTATCAGTGTCTGACAGCACCATCTGTCTATTCTTGTATGACAGTGGGTTCAGTGGACAAACACCCATGAGAACTTGACAGAGAACACCAGATTTTATGTGTAACATGGAGGAGGTTTGGTTATGTTTCCGGCCATTCATCGGACACAGGATTCCTTGCCAAGTGTTGGGAAGCTTTTTTGCATTTGTTGGCCATAGATCCTAAAATAGGATAATGACCTAAAATACATTAAAAGCACTCCAGAATAGTTAAGAACAAAACATTTGACCTTTTAGAACTGGCCCTCTACGAGTCTCTATTTGAATACTTTAAAACATTTTTTAAATGAACTTTGAGCAGTTTGCTAAAAATAGTGGGCTAAACTACCTCTACAGGTGAAAAAGTCTAACTGATAGCTACAGGAATGTTTTGTTTACAGTAATTGCCTCTAGGGGGTGGGCAACAAAATATTCATATAAAAATGTTTATTAATACCCTAAAGCAAATAGTTATGCAATCTTCTTAAAGTGATATTCAGTACTGTCTAACTATGAAAGAAAGGGTTTATCTAACTATTCAAAAGAAAGGGTTTATTCCCTGATTAACACTCATAGCTTTAATAGGTACAGCATAGAATAGGAGAGGTTAAGATGACATTGTCTTATAGCTGTTTTATTTTAGCCAAAAACTCAGGGGAAAAAAGATTTTGGGCCTAATATAGGAGATATAATAAGAAGATATCATATATGGATCTTGCAGAGTATGATTTGTTTATCCATTGAGTTTAACATTTTGATAAATAAAAGGTCTTGGGGGTCCCACGGGAGGTGGTAGACATGGAAGTGGTGCCATCAGTGGATTTTGGGAAGCTGAAAGTGTAAACACTCTTCAAGCTGTTTTTGATTTTTTTAAACTCTTAAATCACGGTCATAATTTTATGCTTGTCATGTCACAATGTTGTTTAAAGAAAGCCGTAATATCCTCTACACAGATGATGGACTCTTTCAAGACAGAGATACGCTCCCTGGTCTTCTGAAGGTCATGTTCAGCGAGTGTTTCCTATTCTATATATGTTATTGATTAATTTGAAATAAAGATTTTGAGGTTGTTAATTGCTCTTAGAAACTCTCCCTAAACAGGATTTGAGACCTGATCTAAATTTTTTGGAGCTTGTGTGTAATCATCAAAAGTACTTACAGATGGCACAGGTGTGTAATCCTCCAGACAGTCCTCCTGGTCACCTGTGAAGAGAAGCTGAAGAAGGCATCAAATTTCACAAGCTCAGTGGCTTTTTCTTTGCAATTCTTCCCAGACCAATAAAGCAGGGGGCCAGTGCAATTTTGGATAAGATGATTGCAGTGTTTCTCTTCATTGTTGCATGGTGTTCATTGGTCATGGTGTTCACTACGGATGAACTTGCTGCGAAAAGTCCACAAAATTTCGGCAAACCCATTTCGCTAAACCATTGGAAGATTGAGGAAATCATTACGATCATTGTTAATTAACCTCTAGTGCCCCGGAATCGCAGTGGATTCTCAGGGCTGCAATCATTCTTACAGCCCTGCGAATCCTCCTGTTTGCGATTCCCAGGACTAGAGGTTAAATTGGGACAAGTCTCCCCATTTGAAACCTCTAGTGCTTTCTGATTGGCTGAGGAAAGCTTTCATCAGAGAGCACTAGAGGTTTTGAATGGGGAGACTTGTCCCCATTTAACCTCTAGTGCCAGGGATCGCACACTGAGCTAATCAATGAATGGCGATTTTACACCGGCTGGTAAAATTTCGGTAAGCGAGACCGGCCGAATTCGCAGTGAGATTGAGTTTTAAAAACTTGCTCGCTCATCCCTAGTGTTCACCTATTGGAAAAAACTCAACTCAACAGAGGTACGTAAAGTCTGTCAGTCAAGGTCAAGAGTTTAATGTAGTTCAGGATCATCTATTAGCCAGTACAGAACAATATACAGGATCTACAATGAGATCTATAAAAAGTGCAATTTTTCATCTCAGTGTCCAGACCATACTCTGAGCAACAGTGCTTTTAGATATATGTTGAAGAAAAAAGCCATTAAATATATAATACATTTTTGTTTTTAGAAATTGTAAGCATAATACTAATATCACAATCAATAATTATTTATAGGATCACTGTTTTATATCAGAGTATACCTTTCTGCTTTCACAACTGTGTAAAATGAATTATGTATAAAAAAGTTTTTGAATTGAAAGCCATATTTACAACTAAAATGGCTAAAATAAGTTTTTACAGCTTCTATATTATATCAGGTTTGGTATCTATATTTAAGAAAAAAACTGTTTAAAACATCATCCTGTTTCTTCATTTCCTCCTTTGAGGGATCGCATCTTCTTCCCAGAGGAGACCGTCTGTATACTAGTCTCTAAACAAGATCTCTTTCATCTTGAAACAAAACCCTGAGGTCTTGGTTCATTTGAAAGATAAATTTGTCTGTCACATCTTTTCAAAGATAAGGTGCTTCAGTCCTTTGAGACACAAATAGAAAGGCTTGATATACAGAAAAACTATTTTATAAACACTAAACCTGAAGTGTTCTATTTCTTTAGTACCTCATTTGTGAAAAATAATAAGAAAGCATTACAAGGAGATAGAAATTATGTCAAAATATATTTTATCAATACGGTGAAGTTTACCCCATTAATACTTTATGTGGAAAGAATTGTTTGCTATTTTCATTTAAAAAAATAAAATAGGTGGCTATGCTATAGTGAAGAATTCATATGGTCAGTAAAGCACGCTAGATTACATACATTCACATACCAGCAGAACATTTCAGATATTAGGAGTAAATTCAATTTGTCACGGTACTGTAGAATGAGTGGATGTGCAGACGTGAAGTTGCAGACCATTGATCTAATTTGAATAGGTCAAGCTATAAGAATAAATGACTATTGTTTCTGCAACATTTCTGTTAGGACTCTACGAAACATTGGCAAAATAAAACAGAATACAGAGTTTTATGTTTTCTTGGAAGCCATGATAAAAATTCAGTGGTGTGTTTTTTCACATTTGACTGCAGTAAGAAGTATTATTTCTATTAATAAAACATGAATGAATAATAAACAGATAAAAGCAATATATTGCATATCAGAAAACATCTAAATTAGTGGTCTGTTAACTAGAGTGGTTTGTATCAGGTAGGTAAAAAAGCAAGTTGTAGATCTAAAGGTAATATACTCATAAGATAGCGGTAAGACTTGATAATCACTGGTGAAGAACTCCTCGTTTTTGGGAGCCATAGTGCACAATAGAGCCTAGCGGTAGAGCCATAGCCTTTAAGGCAAGCCAAGTATGTCAGGTGTACCAGGTTTTCAAAGACCGAATGACACAGCAATTCTGAGTTAGTGGACAGTAAAAGAATGATAGGCAATACAGAGGCTACCAAAAATGGAGACACTAGTTTAAATCATGACCAGGGTAGCTTGGACCTTCTATCCCATTTTTTTACTCCACCGGCAAACTTCCTCCTTCCCCCAACCCCCATCTGCTTACCAACTATTCCCCCCACCAATACACAAACACCAGTTCTGGACTTAAATTGGCTGGCAAGCAGCCGTTAATAACCATAATTAAATAAATTAACCATTCAAGTAAAAACCAAATAAATTCGCAATAACAAATAAATGACAAAATAAGTATTTCAATTTTACACTTTTATATGCAAGCATAAATTGACATAACATAACACCTCAATAAATATACCCTAATTGACTAACAACCGAATTCCCCTCCTTTTAATATTACAGAACTAAAAACAACAATATCCCTAATGTTAACAAACTCCAACCTTCTGGTTATAAACCTAAACAACCAGGCTGCAGGTCTCAGGAGGCAAAATCTGCACCCAACAAGAATTTAACTCTTCCAACATCTCCACCTTGGCCCCTAGCTGCCCAGCACCACCTCAGGAGCCATAATCATCCATTCAACATAAAGGGGGGACCCCACCAAACCCCACCACCTGCCAAAATTCACCACTTTAACATGCACTGGATCCCAGCCTTCCAAGACCCCAACCGCCAAAGTTACCAAAATGTCCAAATATAAAGATAACATAAATGGGTGGGTGGGTGGTAAACTTTTTCCGTTTTCCCCCTTTTAACTCATTCTATGCCTAATCCACTCCTACCTCATGCTCCACGCTAGCACAGCCCCTCCCAACCATTACTACATTTTGTTAACCCTTAACACCCCTGGGCTAGGCCTCACACCCTGTCATGTAGGCCCTGCGTCTAAAATCTTATGGCTACGGGCCTCTCTGGAATATGGACAGGAATCATTAGGAGTGAAAGCCTAGTTCAAAATCTCAGCAGAGTTGGGCTAAACAGAGTTTAAAACATTACTTTTAAAGCAACCATTTTACCATTCTTATAGTGTCTTTAAACTCCGTACTTTTAAAGTAGAAAACTAACTTCTGCAAACATAAAAAGCTCACTGAATTTGATTATATATTAACAGTGGAACCAGTTAGAACATACCCCAGGCATTTTAAAAAAAAATCATAGGTAAAGCCCATCTCCTGGTTTACCATTCTTTTTGCACACTTCTAGATAGTTCTTGCCTGTGCCAGACATGATTAGTCCTATTTACTGTGACTTCCATACAAGAAGCAATAAATGCTCCATTTCTTAAGGCCACCCTATTTTCCTCATTTGATGAATTACAATAAACTTTCAGTTTCAGTGCAAATGTAGTCCATCCAGGAATATCAATGTGCTGATGAAGTGGTAAAGGCAGTGGTGTGAGCTAAGAAAAGCTATAACTTTGCTGACATTTACTGTTATGCTTTCAAGATGTTTATTTCATACAGATGTCATTTGATTATTGCCGGGATCATCTTTTTGTAAGATAAACAACTTCACACATACTTATACCTCATCACTAAAACATAACAACATTATCTAGTGTAAACACTAAATAGGTTGCAGGTCCTCAAAGGCATTCCACAATTATTCACCATAAACTTGAGAGCTGCACTCCATTGGTATTGCTGCTTCCCAGCCACAACCCTACCGACTTGAGAACTATATCAATGACTGTCCAACTACTCCCATGCCCAATTTTAAACATCGTTTACATCTGTGATCTAATTTCTACATTAGAGCACAATTTGCCCTCCAGATAGTGAACCTCATTATATCTCTCACCCCCACCATTTTTAATTCCTTTTCATTGTCCTTGATATTTTCTTAGAATTACTTCTGCTATAACCCATAAATGTCACTGTTTACAGGGCCTATAACTATGATTGCAATAGAACTGATGGCCCCAAAGAATGCATGTCCAATATAGCCACATTTTTAAATGAACATTTCCACAAATAATTATGTTAATGCATGTCATGTTGATGCCCGTTTTTTATACGGTGTGCTTACATTTTTTTATATGCCTGGAATGTCAATCTAATTTTGAATATACTTGAAAATAATAACATTTTAAACATGTAACACATATAAAACATTTAAAAAATGTTGCATGTCGTTTTTTCTTTAAAACATGTTTCTGGGATATGCTTTAATTGTCACACTTACCTCTTCCTCACTAAAGCGCAGAAGCCTCTCTCTTGCGCATGCAGGCATTTCTGACTCTGGGCGTGCCTCTGTTTCGAAGCTTTATCAATTCCATCCAAACTGCTGGCCAATCAGAAAATAGCCTCTTAACCATCCCTGGCTATTTAGCTAGCTCAGACACAGCATTCGCGTTCGTGCAACGTGTCTCCACTGGTGCCGAACCCCTAGTTCTGTTGAGCTAGTTCCTTTACACCTGTTGGAAATTTCAGTGTTTCCTCTGTCCAGCTCCTGTGTTAACCTCTTGTTGTCCAGTCTGTATCTTTCTGCCCACCTTGGTGTGCCCAAGGACTGCAACCGGCAGTAACCAGCGGCACAACATCCTCACCATCAGAGGCTCTGGAGAAAACCTGGTTACTGCTTAGACTCTGCGCCTTGGACCTTCTCAAGGCTCACATCACTCCTGTGTAAGCCGTGCCACCCCCTAGTGGCCCTGTTCCCCCGAGGATGACATTAATTTTAATTTATGGAAAAATTAAATGCTTTTAAATGCCTTTTTTTACCTAATGTTTTTCTTTACAGTCGTTCTCCAGCAACTTTGGTGAATATACTATATGCAGGGGCTTTGCAACCAAATCAAAATGTCAGTAGGTGGTCCTAAAAATGTGTAAAAATATTTTCCATACCTATTGATAACATCATTCTTCATGATTTTACCTTTTTAGGTAAAATTACCTAGCAGAAGCTCAATAATTGATTTTGATTGGTAAAAGAAAGAGTTTATTTAAAAAAAAGTTTTTGTAAATTGTAATGTTACAAAGATATTCATGCAGTCTTGCATACTTATTGAATTATAGGTCCAGTTAAGGTGCCAGCCATGTTCCATATGTTCTGATCCTGACAGCTGTATTAATCACTTTTCTGTTTAGATGTGCTCTAAACACCATTGAAAATAGGCAGACTATATATGAAAATGAAGCATTTATTACTGTCCACCAAGTCGTATATCAACAGCTGTGACCAAACAAGCTCATTAGTCATACCTTCATACCTTCATTAAAACCTACAACCAATCTGAACATTAAAAGACTCCATGAATCAAAACATCAGTACTGCACTGTAATTAAGTCTCAGTATTAAAAACACAAAATTGCTGAGGAATAATGATTTTAATTTTAAGATCTATTACTTACAAACCCAAGGGAAGATAAATTGTTGTGATACCTTATTATCACTTTGTGAGAACTGACATAATATAGGAAAAGTCATAATATTTTACTGTATTTTGTGATTGTTAATATCATTAAAATAGGAAACTTGTGGGGTTTATTTTCGCTTGAATTATCCTGTTTCTCTGTGTGGTCTTTCCACTGAGCCAGGAAACAATAATCCACAAAGTGAAACAGGGGACCAGGCATCCAACAGATCCAAAAGTGTCTGGATGCTGGGTATCTTTTAAAAACTTTCTTCCAGCAGAGATTGGCAGCACTGGAGGACAGACAGGGAACTATACCATGTTTTGCATTGCATGAAGTTGCTATTTCCAGGTTTTAAAAATCATGACAAATTGCTGTAAAATGGAACTATATTTGTTGGTGGATGACAAGCTTTTGCCATAATCAGCAAGTATGCGCAGCATACTTACCGATTATGGCACATACTTACCCTTTGCACTAATTCTGCAGTGATGATAGGTCCAGGACCGTTCATCAAAGCATCCTAGGGAGCCACCATCTTCACCACTGGCTCCATGACATACGTCCATGAAGATGTTGATCCTCTTCAATCATTGGATGATCTAACCCCTGCATGTGCACAGGAGTTACATTCTCCCTGGCAGATGGCATTGAGTGCAGTGACGCGCACACATAGCCAAGCTCTAAATTGCACAGAACATGTGCCATGCAGTTTAAAGCTTAAACAAAAAGCCACCAGAAACCAGGAAGTTAGTTTTTCTAACAAAATAATTTTAGCAAAGGATACAAAATAAATAATAAGATATTATTTTAGATCAGTCATCTTTTTTAAACTAATATTTTAGTTTTCCTTTATATTATTTAAAAATAAAAAAAGTCTGCCCTTAGTTGCCCTAAAAATAGTCTGATACATTAAAAGAGTAGAAAGCATCTGAGTTACTAGAATCTGATATATGCTCACTTTTTCTCTTTTTTAAAACACACACAGTGAATTCACCCTATCAACCCTGGTAAAGGTATGCATTAACACATAAACCACCTGGAATATGGTATATTTAGCAAATTAGCAGGTATTAAAAAATGTACCTCTGGCCATAGGTGTAAAGTACTTACTAGCTTTGTTGTAGGGACAGCATTCTCATCTCTATCATTTCGATCGGTAATGAACAGTATAAAGTTGTTTTTTATTAGGGTATGGGTCTAAGTAAATTACAACCTTCCAACACGATAATGTGTTGGATAGAAGCATAATGGTGAACACTCACAGAATAATCTTGTTTGCAGCCCTAAATAAAATAAAAAATAAAGTATTTGTATTTCACAGTTCCTTCAACTTTAAAAAACTCCAGAAATCTGTTAATAGCAAATATGGAAAACCTAATGTGGGACTCTAAAAGTACTTCACAAAATATTTGAGACACTATATCTAAACCAAAGATGGTAACCTCCTGACTTGTATATTGTATATGCTGCAATTGAATAAGAGGGCAACTGACAATATTTAAAATAATTTATTTTTCTTACTGGAATAGTCATTGTAGCTTGTTAATGATTAGGAAATGACCTATAGTAGGTTTACAATACCAACAGCAATCAATAACATTAGAAAATGTTATATCATATTGTGATGATATTCAAATAAAACATACACACTTTTTATGAATATGTTACATAAACTGTACATTTTATTTTCTACTCTGCCAAACCAGCATGCCATTTATTTTTCTGTTTTACCTAACCTTGCACATAATCATTGCAGACATGTTTTAATACTATTTTATTTTGTGAATACAAGTTTTAGGCTATGCTGTGGACAAAAGTGTAATTTTAGATTTTTGGGGCAAATAAATTGACTCACCAACATTGTATTTTTGCAGTATATCTGAAACTGAAATCCACTAAATGGTATAGAGTCACAAAACAAATATTTTTTCAGTATTTGTGTTTGCTACATTGCTCAAAAATACCAAGAGACATTTGAAGGAAAAGAAAAACTAAAGCTGCGTACACACTTCCAATTTTTATCGTTCAAAATGAACGACGAACGAACGACGAACGATCGATTGGGCAAAAATCGTTCGTAAAAAAAGTAACCAACGACGCCGACCAAC
>NC_092862.1:68993954-69093209 GCF_032062135.1 Pyxicephalus adspersus | reverse complement strand
ATACGATCGTTCGCAGATATCGTGCAGGATCGTTCGTCGTTCGTTTACCAACGATATTAATTGGAAGTGTGTACGCAGCTTAAGATATAATAGCGGCAAAATACATAGTTGCTGGTTGTCCCTCTCGTCAAGCCATTTATACTAAACATGCTTTCAGAACAATTTCACTTAGTGATTCAGCTGAGGGTTTTGTTGGTTCTACATGAGTACAATCAATAACTGGAAAGACAAAAAATGAAATCATTTAATGGATTTCTAGTTCAGTTGATTTAGGTCAAAGTATTGCCAAGCCAGCATGATTTAATATTACAGTGTTGTCATGACAGTGCATGTTTCCACTTGACTGAAACATTGTGACATTTCACATTTCAAAGTATACTACATTTATTAATCAAACTTTTCACACTTTATTCTCTATTCATGCTTAGAATTAAATTAATATGAATTAATATCAAAATAGTCACAAAGCTGAAACTTGTCTACAAGTGGGTCGGAAAGATTAAATGCTATTAATATTTTCGATGCATTAAAAAGAGTTTACATGAACTATGTCTGTATGTATTTTTGCATTTTTATTTTATTTTAGATTTTTGTTGAAATTTTCAGTACTGGTTGCTGAAAAATGAAGAGCTAAAAGTCTAGCATGTCAAAAGCCTACACAGCATCTATCCTAGTTTATATTGTCTGTTCTGGGCAGTGGCAATTTAGGACACCAAATGTAAAAAGAAATGGTAATTGCTGAAACAGTATAACCTAACTATTACAAAGATGGAATTGAAAAAGAGAGTAAAAGCTTCAATGCCTGGACCGCAGTATGTACTTTGTTTCCCTTTACCCTCCTATTGATCCATGTAGCCATTTGTAATAGAAGGAAAATGTCTGGTTTTGGAGATGTCCTAACACGGGACAGCACTGACAATTCGTTAGTGTCTACTTAGGCAGTAATGCTCTTATCTGGAGGTGTCGAAAGAATTATCCTCCTTGTATATGTAATGCATGTAAGTCAAAAATGCCTTTTTTTCACTGTCTATCACTTGGGGCTGTTTTTCCTAATTATAATCCAAAAAACATGTTGTTACAGATTAAATCTGATGGAAACACTTGTTGTTTTACTATTTGACATTTTATTTTATTATGATACTAACTGCAGGCACAGCTCAGTGTACATCTCAGATAGCAAACAGGCAGGAAAGTATGTTTTACTGCAGAATGGAAACCACCTGTACTTTCTTGCAATTTTTATATTTTTTGTTTAGTTTCACTTTAAGCAAGCAATATACCAGCATATATTTTCAGTGATACACAAGCAATTTTTTGCCATTGTTGCCAAAAAATGCTCATTTTCTCATTTTGTAAAAAATGTACATTTTGTACAAAATGTTTACATTTTTTCATTTTGTAAAAATAAGCATGTTAACGTAAAAACACAAATTAAGCTAGGTTAAAAATAACATAGTTGGGTCAAAATAGGACTTGCAATGGAAGTAGGCCTTGCAAGATACTAGCAAAAGCTAGGGGTCCTTGACTCAAACTCAATCTTGGTTCTGGATCTAAAATTCACTAAACTATATGCAGCAGGAGAATAAACCAGCACCACTAATGAGCACATCAGCAGTGGTGGCAGAAAGAAGTTAGCTAAGCTTCGACACACCACAGGAGAGTTACTTCCCACTGGGCAGAAACAAATTGTGCCCTGGCTTTCCTGTACCCTGGCTGCTATTTTTAAATTGGCAATGTGGTCACTGACAACAGGACCAATATTGTGGCTGCTCTTCACCTGGCAACTTAATTTATGCTTCCTGCCTTGCAAGGGTCATTCCTGAAGAGCTACCCTTGCTTCCAATGTGTCTTGGCCATGGCCAGAAAGGTGAGGGCCCATTTTAGCAGACCCTGCACTGCAAAAAAATGCTCTTGTGACCTTGAGGAGACAGACTCTACAAAATAATTTGTAACATGCCCACTTACTGGAATCCAACGTTAATTGTGATGTACCACCTGTACAAACAAATGGAAGAAATCATTGACTATCTGATGTATTATAAAGCAATTACATTTGGGTTTCTTCAACCCAAATCACTGGCAGTTTATTAGGAATGCATGTCTATTGTTGATACCCATAGAGGAGGTAACTGTAAGGAACTTACCTGTCCTGCGAGCCCGCGTCGTCCCTGGGGATCCCAGCCACAGAGGGAGACGCCGCTGTAGCAGGCAGCATGGCAGTGGTTGCTGCCCTGCTCGCAGCGTGTCTATCTCTGCAGGCGGAGGGATCCGTCCTGGCCAAACTACTGTTCCGCCAGGCGGCATCCCTTGCATCGCTATGGACGTGATTACAGAATGTCCTGTTCTCAGCACTCCTTTGGTTGTGCAAAGTAGGGCACGTCCCAGGGGTGCTGTGCAAGAGGTGCGCGCGCTACCACACGTGCCTCTTGTACCCCCCGAGGGCGTGGCACTCGGCTGCCTCGCCACGGGACATAGTTAGTTTGAATTTCCTGCGGCCAATGGGCCACAGGGGATTCAGTTAACCTCCAATCAAATGGTGCAGGTGGCGCAAGGTCATTGGTCACTCTGGCCATTTAAGGGGAACCTGTCCTGAACTCTGCCTGTCCTGACCTCGGATTGTTTGTGACCTCTCTTGTCTGCTGCCTGCCCTGACCTCGGATTGTTCCTGACCTGCCTTTGCCTTACCCTCCTGTACTATGCTTATCGGACTTGACATCTGTAAATACCCCTGTCTTGTTTTATGACTATAATAAAACACGATAAAAGGACTTTTGGAGTTGGCTGTGGTTTGTGTGCCCAGGCGCATTAGAGTAACTAAATTTGTCATTTAGTCATCTTGCTCATTTTCATGTTAGAAGCTGGATTTGATGTAGTATGAGGAAGAGGAGGAAGACTCATACTTTGTTTTGCAACCAAGTAGGTGTTAGTGGGCATTTGTATGGGGAGTCTACACCACTGCAGAAGGTAGTACCCGATATCAATTAAAGTTATGCTTTTATGTCTGCTGGAAAAGTTCTTTTTTTAATATACACAAACTTTAGCTTCATATACACTACCTTTCTGACATCCATGACTTGAGCTTGTTGATGCATGTTATCCTCTTTTACATCTTCTTGTGCAAAATTTCATAATCATATGTCAGCAAGACACACCCTAAATGTAACTGTCATACGTCCATGTCAAAATGCCTTACAACTTTGGAGAACATCACACTGTTTCTACTTTCTTAGTACTGACAAATCAATTCACCTATTTGTTGCATATTCCCAATCAACTGTCACTGCTCAAAAACAGAAATTCATAGAGACCCATTTTGAGCTGCTGAAAACTTTATAAATTGCTCTATAGATGGTCAAGTTTATTTAGGATTGTAATACTGTAGTTAAATTGTAGTTATTGGGTAAACTGTAGTTAATGTGAATAAGTATATTCTCATAGAAAACCCCATAAATTACAGAAAACAGGTTACCAATGGATATAATTTGATGTTTTTTCAAAAATATATTAAACATAAAAAATTACCTTCTTTTGCCCTTGTTTGGCCTTTAAAAAGCCATAAAATGCATAAAATGAATGCATCCCATTAAGTAATCTATCACTAATAATAATTAGACAGCTAAAAATAATAATTTTATGAGAATCTAAAAAGGGTAGATGTTAGCCCCCTCAGACTTTGACCCAGGTCAGTTAAGAAAATGCTCAATGCTAATGGAGTAAGAAAACAAATGTAAAATAAATAAAGAAAAAAAAATGTACTGTAAAACTGTTATGATATGAACAAAAAAAAAAGGTCCAACATTAACCCAAGTATGCGGTGAAATCCGGTCAGAGTTGACTCTGACTTAGATTTTTCCTTTTCTGAGCTTGAAACACAGACATTTACCACCTAATAACGTATAGTAATGATGCCAGATGATGATAGCCTGGTCGAGCTAGCAGGGGCAGCTGGGGACACCTGTACTTGACTGCCCCTTGCTGGATTGGCTTAACAATGACAGGAGCTCTACTAGGGATTGCCTAGCAGAAACATAGATTGGCAAAGGTAAACATTAGTTGGGTTTTTACCTTCATTTGTTATTCATTATTTAACCCTTTATTGTCAGTTATAAAACCTACTGGAAAAAAATCTCCATATGTCTGGATGTCATGGAGAATCCCTTAAATTGAAGCACAGAAAAAGTTAGAACATTTTACAATGTTTTTAGTGTTGCCTGTGTCCTCATGTCCCAAACGATCCAGCATCAGCAACACATGGCAGCTTTTTGTTGATCTGCAAAAACATTGTAGATTGTCAACAACTTGTCTTTTCACATGATTTTCACGTTCATTGGAAGATATGATTCAAAACTGAGATTAATGGAGGGGGTCAAAAGTGAGACTGATGAACAGGATGTTTATAGTTGCAGCTAAAATGTGTAAAGATACAAGCAGACAATCTCTGAAAACACACCCTGTCACATTTAATTGACAACTTGTAAAACTAACAGAAAATAGGATAAAGAAATGCAAAAAAAAAAATCATGTAATTACAGTGTACCATGTAACTAAAACGTTTTTTTTCGAAGTTGGATTCAGTATAAAAGGGTTAGAACTTTTTTTCTGGATCTATGTTAGAGAGATTTGTCCTTGATTAATGAAAGACTTCCCGAGATTTTTCTATTCTTTTTATTTATCTGTTAAACATTTATCTGTTAAAAATAATATAAATGACCAAAATGAGTCCTGTATTTGCCTCATCCTCATTCAGCCTTTCTGGTAAATGGAAACCTATAAGCTGTCATTGCTGTTTCAAAACAATGAGTTACTGGTCCGTGACATACATTTGCTTCATGATTTTTCTGTGTGTCAAAAACTCTGAAGTCACTGTGGCAAACCATAAACAGAAATGTTAACATTATCATTGCAGACCTGCTCAAAAAGTGAAATGCTTCAAATTTTTTAAATAATCTTTCCCTCACTACCTGTTGGAGTTCCCATTTGCTATACATACTGTATAGCAGACAATGCACCTGCATTTTAGTTCACCAAAATGTACATGCATCTATAAAGAAAAATCTTTAAAGAACAATGGAATGGAAAATGTGATTTAGTCCTTGGTTGAATGGCAGCTAAATCTTCCTCCTTGGTCTGTGCTTGGTACAATTAGATTGGCACAAGGCCACTTTGGTAACTTTTTTTTAAAAAAAGGGCATTTTCTAAAGTTGGGAAGATATTTGATAGTTTAAAAAGAAAAACTAATCTGATAAGAGGCATAGATGACCACATCTATGAGGAAAGATTAGCTGAAGTGAATTTATGGAGGTTTTTAAGGTGGCAATTTTCTTTCAAAATTGCCAAAATTCTTAATGGCATAGATTTACCAAGAAAAGATGCTGGAAACAGGAATTTTGAACCATATTCACATGTTAGCATAACACCATTGCTGCAAATTTGTTATCTGCACATCCATAGTGCAATCTCCTATTCTACCACCTCCCAAAGGTACTTTATTGGATTAATATCTGGTGCCTATGAATACCATTTATGTACAATAAACTAATTGTCATATTCAAGAAACTAGTTCAAGATGACTTATCATCAGAATATGGATACACTGTGGTCAGAAATGAATTGACAACGTCAGCAACAATACTAAGGTAGGCTGTGGATACAAACAATGGTCAACTGATACCAGGGGGGCCAATTGTGCAACAAGAAAATAATGCCAGAGTCAGCCTGAACCAAATTGCTTAATGCCAAATTTTGATTCTGCTATCTGAATGTTTCAGCAGAAATCGACACATTAAAAACCAGACTGCTGTAGCACATCTACTTCAGGATGCAATGAGCCTGAATTATTAAAGCTCTCCAAGGCTGGAGAGGATATACTTTCATCAGTGAACCTAGCTGATTTGAAAGTGAGTGGAAACAAAGGGCTTTTTAACAGTCATTATTTGCTCGGAAAAACTTAACTTGATTGTAGGAAGGTAACAACTGATCAGGCCAAGTCCATATGCAAGGAAATTTTGCTAAAAACTGTGTAGTGGCAATTACGATCCTAGCAGCATGGAGCCAAATGGTAGCATTTAATGTTAAAATTAGTTTTTTTTATTTTATATAAAACATTCTTTTTTTAAAACATTACTGGAGAGGACCCCTCCCCTTCTAGTGGAAAAGGCTGAAGTGGACACCTGCAGCCTCCTGGGATACATACATTACATATGCCAGGAGGTCGTGGCCTGCTACTTCTATGCATGCCCAATACTGGGTATGCATCATAAAGAGCTTTCATATAATGTAAAAAGAATGTATTTTCTTTATCAGGAAGACACGTCACCCAATCTTGCACATGTGCAGTATGAGGTCAGGTGACGTAACCACAACCTGGAAGAAGAAGAATCCCGTCTGCATCAGAAAGAAGAGAGAAGCCAGGACAGCTTGAGACCTACAGGAGTTTGTGGAGGTAATCAAATGCCTTTCACTAGTAAAGGTAACTGGTATTTTTTATTTCTTTGGGTGAAAGTTCTGCTTTATTAGGGTAATTGTTGGAAATAATCTCTCAAAAATAATATATCATTTATTAAAGAAGAATATTTAATATACATACAATCCAATCCAATTCCTTTGTGGGAATTAATTACTGCCATTAAAACATATAGACCTGGAAGATTAGGGAATGCTTGAGGGAATGTCAGATTCTCTTTTTTTTTTTTAAAAAAAGCTCTTAATATGAGAAAATTTTTAAATGTTGCTAAACATTTTTTTCACGCTGATTTTCATTTTATAGCAGATGTTTTATGTACACATATGAATAAAATATGCATACAACTAACAGATGTTAGTACAGGTGACAAGGACGTAGGCATTTATGATGTAAATTAAAAAGTATTTTAACATTTGATATGAAAATACAACTTCTATTAGTAGAGAATTAGCAACTTTGTGGTAAATTAGAGGAATATATTTATTATGGTGATCTTGAAACAAGTAACTGAGTACATCTTTATCTGGAGTAACACAAATATTAAAATTGGGATTAGAAATTACAGGCTTTTCCAACATCCACATATATTTCTCCACTGCTAACAAAACTACTATTAAAATGTTTAACTAAACAATGTTTTATTTTGAGGTTTATTTTTTTGTTACTTAAACATGATGGAGTCCATCATAAATATTTACTGAAAACATTGGAGATCTTTATTTTCCTTTCAAACAGATTTATTGTCCTATCAAACAGATGCTTTACCGCCTTTAGAAGAAGAAAAGTACTGCTACTACACAAGCAAGAACATTGTGGGCAAACACGCTGACCTGTAGTGTAGTTTGCAGCTCTTGGGAGCTTGGGAGCCAGATACTATTTGCCTGTGAATGGCTAACTTTGCAGTTCACCACATTTCTTGTCCAAAGTTGACAATGCTTCATAAATAAAGTGCAGTAGGCATTGACAGTCTAGGATAAGAAGTGTGAATAGCAGTTCTGTAAAAACCTATAATCTAAAAGCTGGGGAAGTTCCAAAAAAACTGGTAAACATGCTTGAAAATGACTAACTAGATTCCTTGCTTCCTGTACATACAATCTTAAAATTTGCTACAAGTACAAAAAACTCTTAAAACATAAAATTTTAGGGCAAGGCCTGGACATGGCAGCATGAGAATATGTTTCCTGGGAGCCCTTGCTGCCTAACCACCAAATCACTCTTGTGGGTACCAAATATTAAAATTTGAATGTGCCTTCCAGTTCACTACTGGAATCAAATGAAACCTGTTGCACTTTTCTTTGCCCAATTCCTGGTAGGCATAGTAAAGCCACAGAATCTGAATACAGAATACAAAGGCAGACTATTCCTTTACAGAAAGCAATACATGATTCTTTTTTTTATATGTTTCACGGACTTATTTTGCTTTTCTTCCAAGTCTAGTGCTTACTCCTATTTTCCCTTCAGCATAATAATATCTTGTATTCCTTTATTATGCGTTTAAGAGAGAGTTTGCCTGTAATGCCTAGGTGATGTGGTGTTCTGTACTTCTGGTTAGGGGAAGAAAACTACTACTACTCTCCACCTATAATAAAAAATATTAAAATAGGTATTGGATATTTTTGAATATAAGTTGAGTGGATAAGCTGCAGTTCAATTAGGAATGTATATTACAAATTATACTTTTACTGGGGAAACCTGAGGTACATGTGGTGGGAAGATGGGTAGCTGAAGATGGATACCTCTTACCATTCATCCTTGTGGCTTCCATGCTTTTCAATGGGATTAGTAAAGGTTTGTTCTCTCATTTACACCTAAAATCCCCATGTCTCCAGAATGACCCGACTTGATAAATAATTTGGAAGATTTGAGGGGTCTTATGTTTGTGGCTAGAGCTTGTCTTCTTTCTTATTCCCTTATCATAAATATGTAGCTGGTCCCTGGGAGGTGGGCAGACAGGCTTTTCCTTTGAAGGCTTTTCTCTTGGACAGTATTTATAAGGTGCTGCAGTCTGAAAAGCAAGTGTTCGTTGTATGTTAATCCTTTGGATATGTCTGTTCTGTGGATTCTAAGGAGCTAGAACTCGTTTAGCTAGAGCAGTGTTTATTGACTTTTTGTACCATGGGATAACCCTTGAGATAACTTTCAGGTCTTAGGGAACCTGTGGTGTAATTCCTATATCCACAGCTCACAGGACATGTGGTCAGTACTGAGGTCAGAAGGAATAACACCTCTTAAACTGCTGCCCAGTAGGGAGATTGCCACCCTTACCAATAGCCAAAAATTACTGGTGTCAGTTTATTTGGCCTGGGAGGCATACATGTTCAATTGCTGAAAGAACCCCTAGCAACCTCTAAGGAACCCTGGTTGGGAAACACTGTGCTGGAGGATTTTTTATTAGTTTTCTGTTTTTGGAATATTTCACTTCTGACACTGTACAAGGGTTTGTATAATTCATTTATGCCATCCCCCTTTCTTTATTTTAAAACTATTTTCAGCAGGAGATGTGTTTTCAAATCTGTCCAGTGGAGATAGCAATAAATACTCAACAGTGTAGAGTTCTATTCTTTCTCACTCTTTTCAAAAATATAAAAAAATTTTGGCTTGACATATAGTTTAGTCTGAATCATGTATTATACTCTCAAGGCAGAACAGTTGGCCCAGTTCAAATCATTGAAGAAGGTGGCCACTTTGTATGGTGTGACATGAGCAGTTTCTTAACTAAAAAGTATGATATGTGCTTCTACCAACTCACAATGGCAGATATTCAACTAACTTTAAACTGTTACTTTCACAGCAGAATTTTAAAGCGTATTTCTTTTATTCGTACATACTGAAAGGTTTTATTACTTCACTAAAACTTCTAAGACATCTCTGCATTCCAACACACCAAATTTTAACATCATAAATCCTTAACTCTTCTCGATAATTCTCATCTCAGACCCTTGACATAAAATGTAATAAAGTTATAGATAGCACTTACTAAACATTTTTTAGTGCCACTTACTTAGTAGGTGTATTATGAATTCTTTACACAGAAGGTATGCTTCTGTTTGCTGCTGGTCTGCATAACATAAATTTAGTGTATTCCCTTCACTATCAGCTTTGTCTTCTGCTGCAATCATATTACCATATAATAGTACAAATTAAAAGCATATTGCACAACAAATACATCTAAATAGAATTAACATGTTATAGTGAATTTCTTAGGACATTCATTCATATCTACTAACATACAAACAGTTACTAATACTTTTTTGCCCTCAAAATGCTATTGAGAAAAATAATCTTGGTTTATGGTTTATACTCAGGTTACACCAGTATATGACACTGTGTCCTCGTGAAAAGTGTGTAACAAAACATTGCCGTTTGATATTACTGAGTTTGTTACTCACTTTATATGAGGACACAGCACCATCTACTGGTGGTAAACAACCATGCACAATGAAGTAAAGCTACGTTATGAATAAGATTAGGCCTAAATTTCACCACAACAATGTGAGGGACTGATAAAGTCATGAAGCCAGAGGTAGACATCAGTGAGTGATCTGTGATGTTCTCAAACATGCACATCAATACATACAAAGAAAAAAGGTTCAGGACAAAACCAAATCGCCATTCTAGGCTGCTTAATAGCAGATGGCTGTCAGTTTAGTAATGATCAAAAAAAGCAGTCCTTTTTTATCCATACATGATCCAATTGGTGATAAATTAAGGCTAAAATGGATGTGATCAATCATGTTAAAAGAATTGTTTTAGAATAAATTGTAAAACCTGAAATTCCAGAAACATTCTAGCAACATCTAGTTTGTTTGGTGCAAGAGTCTTCTCAATGTTATATATGGAAATTATCATTTAAAATCACTTATTATACATATTCTTATGAAAATAGCATCACTGAGGTTTTTTTGTGTACACAACGATTGCTGATCAGTTAGACGTGTATTATAAAGTCTTAAAGATGATTATTTTCATAAAAGACAAAGCATATCTTGAAAGCAATGTATTGCATTCATCCAGTGCACCTGCTCTAATTATCTTCCCACCACAGCGTTGTGAATCTTATCATTACATTTCATCCGCTAAAAAAGAAAGATGTTATGATTACAATGGTCTACACAACACCACCACAGTATTTAACAATATCAAAATATATGTTATTATATATTGTAGTTTCTTTACCAGAAGAACTAATCAATACCTTTTTTTTATTATTATCTTTTGCTGTATATGATAGCGCTTTTCATGATTATGTCTATGGTATTTTATTGTAACTATCAGTTAAAGAGAACTTGTCATCTAAATTATATTTCTGACCAGAATGGCTGCATCTTCTTTGTGAAGTCATTTTGTTGTTGTTTTAACCCTAGTTCCTTGTTATAATGTTCTAGGTAATGTTATCAGTTTTAAAATAAAAACAAGATGTGGGATATGCATATATTAGTTACTTTGTGATTTAGAATCCCTTTTCTACTTTGAAATAACACAGGAGGGAAAATAAAGGTAGAAGGGGAAACATGTTTAATATACCATAGCAGTGTTTTTTTACCTTTAAAACATGGGCAGATCATTAAAAAAAACTTTTGGGTTTTCAGGGAACCCCCGCCATAATTATTATATCCATAACTCACAGTACAAGTAGTATTGGTGGTGGTTTTCAGTAGGAAGAATGCCTCTTAAAAGTAAAAAGAAGGTCAGGTTTAAAGATAGTCAAGGAGATTGGTGTAATTTAAGATGACCTGGGAGGCACAAATTGCCCTAGGAACCCCCTGGAGGAACCCTGATTGAGAAGTACTGTACTATAGTGTGTGCAATACTTCTAGATGAGCAAGTTTATTCAATTTTTTCTGTTTGGCAATTTGGCTTTTTAGGTCTTTGTTTGGTTTGCATATATCAGGTACAGGTGCTTTTTGAACTAAAATAACTAATATATAAAAAATTGCATACCATCCATTCCTAATATTGCCAGAAAGCCCAAATCAGTATTTACAAAATATGTATAGCACCCTACTGCCAAAAAATCAGTAAAGAAAATTGCTGTTACAATGTTGGATACTAGCAACATAGTGGGGAATATTGTTAGCCATTAATCAATGTAGAATGTTTGGAAACTAAATAATACCCCTTTCCAACTTAATAATTTTAGTTAACAGTGCACTATTTAACATTCAATTCTTAAAGTAATTAAAATGTCCTCAAGATGAGCACATTGGTCTCTTAGAATCCCACAAAGGATTTAAGGTTTACCTCTCAAACTTTAACCACTGTTGAAATTCTGTATTGAAAAGCAAAACTCTGTTGGAAAAAAGAATATTATTTTATTTTAAAATGGGTTGGGTGATATCTAGTTTTACTAAATAAAGATATATATATATTTATATATATATATATATATATATATATATATATATATATATATATATATATAATAAAGTAACATATTACAGGGAATTCCTCCTTCTTTTAAGAAAAGGTTCATTTAGTACTTACGTTGTTCTTAAATACAAAGATATATGTTAAGATTTTAAGAGAAGTGCCTAAGAAGGGTAACTGTACTCTTATGTTTTCCTATGAAAAGCAGCTTGTTTCCCACCTAAAGCACCCAGTCAGCAAATATATAGATGATTCCTCCATTATAAACCCAGTAGACTGTTGGGGGATGTGCCCTGAACAGGGAAGAGCTGTTATGGTTCATAATATGTCGGTAAGTTGGAAACCTTTACAGTATAAATCTTACAGTAGCATATCAAACTTAAAGAGAAATTAGTCCTACATTGAACATTTCCAATTCAAGGACAGGAAATGCACATGCACAGCTCAGCATTGGTTGTCTAGGAAACCCGGCAATCCCAGCTTCCCTTGCGTGTGCCTGGAATCAATGAACTCCTGTGTGGCAAATATCATCTCCAGGAAGAAATGAAGATGGCTGCTCCTTTCAAAACAAAGGGCTAGGTGAGTGTGGCAGGTTTAGTTCTGCTTTAAAACCAACCTGTGGCCAGACAAGGTCATAACTGTTTCCTTAAAGAAAATTCAAGTTAGAAATATTCAATAAACTATACCATGCCAATGTAGTTTTAACAGAACAAACATGCAAGTGTTGTTTTCTACAGTGTTTTTATCTACATTCTGCCAACTATCCCATACACAGTGCCTGCTACCTTTAAGGCATTCTTTTAATCAGGGTGGGTTTTAGGGTAGTGAAAAGAAAGGGCAATTTCCCAGGGCCCCCACCTTCTCCAATGCCCCATTTGGCTGAACGGTAGGATGAGAGGGATCTTAAATGCCTATGGCTTAAATTTACCCATGGCCCCATTTTGATTCCTGTTTCCATTGAGTTGATGTCAAAGGTCAGTCACTTTCAAACCCTAAATAGCAAGTGTCATAGCTGGACACATGTTTAGTGCCCGGACAACAGTAGATCTAAATGAAGGAATGGAGTGTCAGATCACTAAAAAGTTTTCAAGGTCAGCAAATAAATCTATGAGGGTTTAGTTCTTCTTTAAATAATAAAATCATCTTAATAAGCGGAGAGCACTGGTTATGTCTCTGTAGTTAACATCACCCTGCATCTCCTTTTGTTCCTTTCTTGCTCTCCGAGTCATTTTAAAAAGAGGACAGTATATTTTGAGTTTTATATTTGAGGCCCTAATCTTTTTTTTTCTCCACATATCACAATTTATTTTTTGAACAGATATGCTTGTTGAGGTAAACAGTCCATGTATCCTTAACACTATAACTGGAGAAAAAGTAGTAATGATATGTGCTTAACAAAGCCTAATGTATTCAAACAAACATGAGAAGATAGTTGTTTTGTGTAGCCACTCACTCCCTGTTTTGACTTACTGTGAAAGCCTGAATGGTAAACCATTAGTAATACTGACAGTGTCATGTTTATCTCTAGGTCGTTTACTTGCACTGATTGCAGGGCAGTGGGTATAATTATTTGATCACTATTTTTTCCTGCTTTATATGCATTACACTTAATCAAATTTGCCTTGGTATTATTATCTATACAGTGATTCATGATTAGCTCATTATTTACTGGAGATTGAAAGGCATATTGAAGGTTTTGACATATTTGTCAAACATCTCTAAGGATACTTTGAAAGGGTAATAAAAATTGCTTTGGCTTTTATGAAGTATAATAATATTCCATAAATCAAAAACAAAGAAAAAAGTAGCATGTGTCCTACTACAAAGCACAAAAAAATGTGCAAACACAACCATTACACAAATTGAGTAAAACCAAGATTTAAAATTTGCACCAGAAACACAGCTGGCTAAATACAAGATTCTCTCATAAAATAGGTAAATAAACAGGAAAAGATAACGTTATCACATGTGGTCATCAGGGGAAGCATTATTATAGACAATATATTAGGAAGACAATGAAAGGGGAAAGCCCAGAGGTCTTTTTAGCTCCGAGCATTTAAATTCTAATCTTAGTGTTGTTCAAGCTAATTTAATATATGTATATATATATTATTAATTTTAATATTTATTATACTGTAATATAAAGATTGTTTTTTTTAATAATGTAGCAAAACAACACATCCCAAAATAGACCTGTTAACAGTTTAAATTGAAATATTATATGAATATAAAAATATGAAAAAAAAAAAAAACTTTTCCCTAGGCCTTGGTTTTGGTTGGCACTATGAAATCTTTCAAACTATTTCAATGTTAAATTTCAGTCTAATACTTACTTTAATTTTCTCCAAATACTTTAAAACTTAGCTAGCTGATTTTGTTTGTTAGTGCTTTTATATACAATACTAATTTCCTTATTCAATCTAATCATCAAAAACAAAGATTACAGGTAGTCCCCGGATTACATATGAGATAGGGACCATAGGTTTGTTCTTAAGTTGGTTTTTGATTGTAAGTCTGAACAGGTTCATTATTTTAATGAATGTAATTATGGCATATGTTTGTCTCAAAAAATTATTAGCCAGCGTGGTGTCAGTTAGTGTAAAAAAATTCTCACTGTGAGTTAATCACAAACAAAGCAAAAAAACAAAGCATAAATAAAAAAAAATGATTGGAGCCTAGACATTCGTTAACTTCTGGAGCAAGCTGTGCTTTGATATGCAAAAAGAAACAACTGCAGAATTTGTCTTGGTCATTAAAGAGTTACAAGAGTTTGCAGAACAGCAAAAGACTTTTTCTGCAAGTTATGCAAACGGCCCCCCATCAAGGTTTTGTCCTGCATACCAACGAGCAGGGAAGCACCGGGAAGCCCCGTTTGTATCTAGGAGTTGTCTGTATGTCAGATGTCCTTAACTGGGGGCTACCTGTATTTATAAATTAAGCATGGTGATAAAATTATTTTGTCATTAAGCAAAGTTTTGTCAGTGGCATGGCTTTAATATTAAAGAACAATGTTTTCGTGTTGAGCACAGTAAAAGAGTCTGACATGGTTGTAGCATATTATCAAGCCAAGAGATGCTGGTTTTGAATGGTAACTTTTTTTTATTCTAACTTCCACTAGTTTTCAGGTGGTTAAAAGACTGTTTCTTTTGGATATAATGAGCCTGATTTAATAAAGCTCTCCAAGTTAAGAGATAGACTTTTATTAGGTAACCTGAGTGCTCCAGCAAACCTGGAATGGATTTCTTAAAAGTCATTTGCTATTTGCGAGCAAATGTTTTGAATCCTTGACCAGATCCATTCCAGGTTTGCTGAATCACCTAGCTTCACCAGGCCTCGGAGAGCTTAAATAAATCAGGGCCAATGGAAAGACAGCAGGAAACTTAATTTTGATCAACCATGGAAAGGACAAAAGATTGGAAATGTCATAGGAAAGTAGCAGGTTTCCCCCGAAAGACTGAAGAAGAGTGCAAGGTAAAATATGGTTGCAAAATTATTTTATTTCAATCCCACAATTTAAGATAATGAAGAAGATTTAATTTACATTTTCGCTTGTATATTTATAGTGGGCTAATGATCCTAATGGGAGTGTTGGAGTAGTATTCCAAGCAAACCCAAAAAAAAAAAGGATCAAAAAGGATAAATTCAAATTTCTTGTCTTATTTTCTCAGTGCCTGTTAAATTTATTTGATCAGTTTTGTATCTGGTATAGGTAAATCTATTTTTATTTGCATTTCAAAAGGTAAATTCCAACAGTACAGTCAAAAAAAGAACAATATGAAAATAGAGCAATTGTACATCCAATAAGGACCATAGTAAGAAACACATATGGCATAAAACATTAATACAGTGGGGGGTTGGGGAGCTAGGGGTTAAAAAACAGGGGGTGGGGATACTTGAGAATCTTAGTCTAAAATAGAACCTTGGAATCAAAGACATAGTCTGTGGACAAGTGAGGGGGAGGAGGAGTACATCAGCCATATTGACTATCAGGAGCTAAGTGCCTCATTGTTGTCATCATCATTGACCCGAGCCATTGACCCATTGAGAAAATAATTGGGAGAAGGTCTGTTTCCAGTACAGCGGGATGAGTTGCCTAGCAGCTGAGAATAGGTAACTATATAGTAGTTTTTTCTGAGTGGCTGGAGAGCCCGGGAGAAGCGAGAGTAGAGCTATCTTGGGCGTGGGGGTTAAATGTTGATCATATAATTCGGAGCATACAGAGAAGATCTCTTTCCAATAGGGCTGAATAACTGGAC
This sequence comes from Pyxicephalus adspersus, assembly GCF_032062135.1. Classification (NCBI taxonomy): domain Eukaryota; kingdom Metazoa; phylum Chordata; class Amphibia; order Anura; family Pyxicephalidae; genus Pyxicephalus; species Pyxicephalus adspersus. The sequence goes on along the minus strand of NC_092862.1, from coordinate 69,077,123 downwards.
AGGACCACCAAATATGCAGGTATGTTCCTCTTTACAACCCACAGTGCCAACATGTGTTGGATTGGTCAGGAAACATATGGTTCAGTGAAGCTGGGTCTCTTTACCAACTGCTGAGGATTTTGTTGTTCTTTTCCTGCAGGTAAAAACTGACAGAAGTCTTATGGGTCAGAGTAAAGGCCTTCTGACAGTCAATGTTGAAATTGGTTTGACCTAAGTATTTATGCCATTCTCGGACATATCTAGGCGAGGAATCCACTGTGGCGGCTAACAACAGTTGATGTACAGTGGAGACCATGTGGCGTGGGGCATCAGAGGATACACACATTTTTTTATACTCAGTCTGGGGTCTGTGTAGATAGGGAAAAGCTTGCAAGAGCTTACAATAAGAGTTTAGTTGGTGTGTAAGCAACCAATGAACTCCCAATGGTATACAAGAAGAGGGAGGTAGGAAGGAGCCCCCCCGGGGTCAATAAAGTGTCTGGTTAGAGGCCAGAACTCTCTACTATATCCACCAAGGGTGGAGACTGAGATACATATTAGGAATGCAGGGTTGTCCAACAGAGTTGTAAATGGGCCTGGCTATGTAGTAGGATGAAAATGGTCTGCGACAGTTGATCATGTTTTTAAGGTAGCCCTGGTGAGGGACATGTCCATCTCTCTGGGCAATGCCAGCTTCGGAACCCATGGAATAGCTCGCAAATCTAGATATAGTTTGTACTGCTAAGGTTGACAGTTTGTCTACGGGCATCATATGCCAATCTTCTATACGTACAACATCACCACCTTGTGGTATAGTTCAAAATTTGGTAGACCCATGCCTCCTTTCCTTTTGGGGAGCACAAAAGAGAGAATTTAAGTCTTGGGCAATCTTAACACCCTACACATTTTATCAGAAGAGACAGCAGGGTTCCAAAAAATAGTTTGAAAGATATATAAGAATTTGGGAAGAGTGTTCATCTTCTGTCCATCCTGTCATTCTATTGATCGGTTTTGTAGCTTTTAGTTATATGGAGTATTACCTCCAATGTCTTTTTAAAGGTAAAGTATATTTTGCCATATTCACAAAATGTAAAATTACAACAGACACATGTTAGGAGATTCTCTTTGGGCTGACAATCACAGGCAGTGCCTTTTGCGTGCTTGGCAGATTCCCTCCAGCGGTGGCGCTCTCAGCAGCATAGGAGTTCTGGGATTTAGTGCTCTGCTGTTGCAGCATCCTTGTCTCCATGTAGCTGTGTTTTCCCTCTTGGCGTCCCCTGCACTGAGACTGCATAGTTGAAGGGGATTTGGAGCTGTACTGCAGCTGATTAGCAGAGTGGTTCCTGAGCAATCCCATGCTGCCATTGGCTGCTGGGACTGTATAGCCTCTGTAGCCTCTATAGCCACTGCATCCCCAGTGTGTGTTGTAGCATTAGCTAGGCTAATCTGTGCTGGAGTGATTCTTTTGTTTTTTTCTGTTGCTTTTGCCTGTAATTTGACATTTTGCTTGTACTCTGGCCTGGACTGACCTCTGCCTGTGACCCAGACTCTGCTTGTTCCTATTCTCTAGTACATCCTTTGAAGGACTGCTCTCCTGTGTTTGACTTTGGCTTGTTTTCTGGATTACCTGGTAATTCTTGTACTGTTTATCTGTTGACCTGGTCAGTTGCTGGTCCATCCCAAGACACCATCCTCTGTGCACCAAGTCCTGGGGGCAACCTGAGTGCTAGGAGATGCAACCAGTCTCCCGAGGCTGAACGGGGGCTTGCTATAGGTGAAGACTGCAGTGTTAGATTGGGGGCCTGGTGTCTGGTCAATATTGGTGCTGGGCCTTACAACACAATTTTGTTATACTTTACACATATTTTGAGACACATTTTACTGTATGTATAGCTAATGGTCCTATATTTACACACATGCAATTTTGAGACTAGTTGCCAGTGACTTGACAAACTCATAGAAATGTGCATTTTATTATAAGGGTTTCTTCTAAATAAATTCTGTTGTGGCAAAGAGAAGAACTGTAAAAAATACTGTGAAGAAAACCAAAGGTTGTATTAACCAATCAGAATCCAGCTGCCAACTTTCCAGATAATTTCTTTAATGCAAGCACATGAATATTATTAGAGGAAGCAGCTCATTTTCTAGTTGTGTATATGTAATTGTGAAGTAATCTACTGTTTAAGTAACTTGCAAGGTAAATATCAAAAGTGGAACACTTGCAAAATGCAAGGCACTCCTTATATTTAGTGTTTGTAAACTTTTTTTTGTATTTTATCTGTTTTTCCTCATTTAAAAGTTGTTTCACATTTCTCTTGAGGGAAAAAGATTCAAATAAAACTGAGAGCTTTAGTTGCAGGCTGAGAAAAGGGAATTAAAAATCATTACGTTGCTTCATACTTATAAGAGAAATGGGTATTCCAATTTGGAAGATTGAAGATCTCCTAAAGTGAAGAAATGGTCAAATAATTTTAAATCAATCTGCACTGCACAAACCAAAAAGCTCATATCATTTTCAATCTGAAGAAGCCATAAAAAAGAGTGAAGTATACCTATAAAATTAAATCACTATATGCTGTATAGAATCATGCAGTAAGACTTGCTGAGGTGATATCTTGAATTTACCTGGAGTTTAGAACTTTACCATCATTAAAAGTGTCAGGATTATATGTGAAATTCCAAAAATATTAAATTTAATTGAATAAGACAATATACAGTTTGTTTAATAGAAAGTGAGTGCTAAGTAATGAATAATACTATAAAATGTTAAAAAATATAAACCAACTAACTAAATTCTACCTGGAGAATCAAATAAAGAAACCTCCCTACTATGGCCACATAAAATAACATAGAATAAATTATATATTGTATGTTTAAGATCACTAAACGGTAATAGTTTAATCATCCAATGTTTCCAATATGGTATATTTACATCACCTGGGACTTAAACTTCAATGAATATGAGATAGTACAGCGCTGAGGAATATGTTGGCATTATATAAATACTGTTTATTATTATTATTATTATTAATATTAATAATACTGCGTTTAAATGGACACATGAGATTGCACATGTATTCCTATACACATGAATACTCTAAAGAAAGTGACATTTTCTTGAATGATCACTGCTACAGCAAATTTCAGTTGTCATTCAGTACAAATATTTAATTGCTGCAAATAAAATGACCTCACAAAATAAAATAATACTAGTTATGTGTATTCTTATTTAACCACTTGTTAACCCAAACCAGTACTAATTACCTCTTCCCCTTTTGCTTTAAGCTATACTTTTTTTTTTTTTTTTTTTTTTGTACTTTTGTTAGTTTTGCATAACAAGAAATGGTGACATTATTTTTAATTTGCTAAATGCTTTGCTATTCTGTGTTCTAAAAACATCAGTTTAGTGTCATATACAAAGCTGCAGTGGGAGGATGATGAATGACACAAGTAATGCCTTGGTGCTGCATCCTTTAAAACATAATAATGTGTAAAAACATAACAACATTGTCATGTCTACATTCACAGATTAGTGACATGATTTTAGAAAGGCTGTTGGCATGTGGGTATGTAATTTTTACCCTTTGCTCCTCCAAGCTTGAAGAGAGTTGATAAACAAGAACTGGCGAAATGTATGGTTTGTTATATGGGAACAAGCAAGAGAAACTCCATGTGACTCCATTGTTCTGGCTCAGCATTAAGATTGTTTTCTGGAAATGTACAAGTTCTCTTATATCCAAGTTCTCTTATATAAAGTGTATATACAAGTCTTATATATAAAGTCTTATATCCAAGTTCTCTTATATAAAGTGTATATACAAGTTATAAAGTGTATATACAAGTCTTATATATAAAGTCTTATATCCAAGTTCTCTTATATAAAGTGTATATACAAGTCTTATATATAAAGTCTTATATACAAGTTCTCTTATATAAAGTGTTATATAGGAGAAATTATTTGGTAATGATGAATGCTATATGAAATGTTTGATAGCTACTCTGCATAAATGGTCAAAATGGTATAAATGTATCCTTGAAACATAAACAACATATTACTATGTTTTCATGGTACCATGTGTATAAATGTTCTGTTTGTGAATAGATTTTAATTTAAATATTTTTTACATATGGTAAAATAAATTGTAATAAAAATACAATGTCCAATGGGTTAAACAATCATATCTAAGACAAAATATAAAGACAGTATTATTTTGGGAGACCTTTAGTTGGTAGAATGGCAAGCAGGCATATGTAATAAATGCAGGTATGGTCCATGGCGCTTGTTGTCCTACCAACTACAGGAATCCAGCATTATGCTACATATTCTGGATACCAATATAGAGGTACCTTGCTCTCGAATTAAGTGACAACCTTTTGCTGTGTAGTCTGACAATGTGGACGACCACTGAGTCTTTTTGACTCGTAATTTATGGGAATATATCAATTTGTGTTTCCATTCCTGAGGAAGCAGACTACATCAATCTGCGAAACACATTAAACTGCATTTGCTGTAAGTGCAGTGCACACACTATGAGCCTGAGTTTTTAAAGCTCTCCAAGACTATCATGGGAGAACATGACTGATCCCAAAACCTGGAATGGATTACCTAAATATCATTTGCTATGATTTGGAAAATGTTTTGAATTCTGGAACGGAATCATTTCAGGTTTGCTGGATCACCAAGATTCTCCCTTGATAGTCTGTCTTCTCCAGTCTTGGAAAATGAATCATCTCTTGCCTGTCTGTTTATGTTTAACTTTCTGTAGCCATTTTGAGTAATATTTAGACTGTACAAAAGCTCTGTTGTAGCTAGGAGACATTATCCTTAGAAGTGTTATACTCCCATAATTGCAATGTAGTTACTTAATGTTTATGGAATAAGGCATAAAGTTTTTGTTTCTATTGAAAAATGAAAATGTATTGAAAAGTTGTATTGTAAGTCCCATTCCTGTTATATTTGCTTTATATATTCTGCTAAAGACAGGTTGTGATATGCAAATGAAATGTATGTGTGAAACTCAGCTATAGGTTTTGCTTGCAAAAGTATTCCTGCATTAATGTACACCTTTGGAGGAATAATATGCTTAAAATATGCTTTAAATGAATTTATAAAAAGTCCATGTGGTACTATAAATTATATTAGTTCATTAAACATTTTTTGGTATTAGAAAAAATCAGTAAAACTTGAATAATGTGTTTTCTTTAATTACTTTAGTTTCTATTTGTTTTCTGGAGAGACACCAAATTGCTTTGTTAAACTCTTTGGTAATGATGCTAGACTGTAATTTTATGTGATTGTTCCTAAATCTCACCAGGAAAGAAAGACTATGGACTCTTTTTATAACTAAGTCATGCAGTAATTTTTAATAGTTTCTTCATCAGCAATTCTCTGTCTCACACACATTCAATTTTGGAGTTGTTGTATTCTTTACTTTGTAATGTATGTATTTTGGGGATAAATACCATTGAAGACTAGTTGGGTATTTATGCAGCAATAAACCTTAAAACTTGTTAATCTGAGTTTCCAGTTGTAGCTAGATAAGACAGGAAATGAAAATTAAAAATGTTTAGGTCCTGATAGTATTTGCACCATATTTGTATGTATGCTATTTTATATGTTAATATTTGGACATTAAGCTGAAGCAATATTGAAGATTTTCTAAGAATATGTTTCTTGGTTCTTTTATAGGCTGAGAATATAGTGTCTTTTTTCTAGGGAACCCAAGTTGTGTCTGTAGAGAAGCTCTAGGACAGTGTTTCTCAACTAGGGTTCCTTGAACAATGAGCAATGTGTGCCTCTCTGACTACAAGGTCAATGTACAGTGAGATGTGGATATAGTTATTATGGTAGGGGTTCCCTTAAGACCTGAAAGTTATTTAAAAGGATCCTCCATGTTAAAAAGGTTGAGAAACACTGATTTAGGAGGTGGAGCATAATAAGTTATTCTCTTTGTAGTCCTTTTGCAAATAAACTGAAATAATATATGTGTGTGAAGCCGCTATTTAATCTTCGGGATTCTGTTAAAATTCTTAGCTTTCTGAATTTGAGATCAACTTCATGTAGATAGCTGGTCTAAATAATATTTTGTGAAAATGTGCGTTTTTAGGAACTTCAAGAAAAAGGTGAGTATAACCTGTAAAGAAAAATTAGTAAGATTGGAGTCCATTAGAATCAGTAACAGAGTCTGGTCAGACCTGGTGCCGATGTATTAAAATCTTTTTATCATAACTATGGCATGAGAATATAAGGTAATTAATTTACCAAAAAATGTGATAAATGATGAAGAAGAGGTCATAAACTTAAACTAAAACTATTTAATTATTTGGCTTGAGGGAGTATAAGACTTTAATGTACTGTAGGTAAAGTGTAAAAATGTGACATGTTTTTAAAGATCTAAAGATGAGAGGCCAACATGGTCATTAAGAAAAATGTATCCCATCTAGGAGTTAATAATGTTTTACATCCAATTCTTAGGCAGTTAAACGTGTAGCAACAAGGCCACTGGGTAAGAGTTAGTAGTATTAGCAGTTTTAATTCCCCTGTTCAACAAGCACGTGAAAAATAAAAAGACATAATGTTACTTTGAAAACAAATTTGGTGAGTAAACACAAATGCAACCAATGGATGCAATGACATGATCAACATGTCAAACATACACCAAATACTGAATTTTATATATTTAGGTTCACATTTTATGTATTTTATGTCACATTTTTGTTGTTTTTGACTAACCTTGTGTGTGCATCATATGCTACTGACTTGCAAAGCTCACATTGGTAAGAGAGGGTATAATTTACGCATAAAAATGCAAGCCAGCAACAAGGATCCAAACCTTTTTTTCTGTAAAGTTGTTCTTTGCATTATATGTTTATTATTGCATATAAGATACCAAACGTCTTTAATGAAATACATTGTTAGAAATACATTTTAATAAAATAAATTGTTAGTAAAGAAATCTTACTGATTTAATGCACTTGAAGCAGTTCAGAAAATTTTGGTTTTATATGTATACCTTTTCTTGAAGGTGTTCTAATTATTATGGTATATTTAGGTACAAACAGCACCAGCATATGAATTTGCCCTATAAACTTTAAAGCTATCAATTGAAGTTATGTTGGAAGGTAAGTCTTTTCTCTTTTAGACTTCAAGTTTTGTCTTTATAATTTAGGTTGTTGCAGGTTTAAACAACAATGGATTTGAAATATTATCAAATTTGCTTTGGCGACGTGCTAATAAAATAAATATATAATTTAAACAGTATTAACAAATATTATGATTATATTTTCCATTTGTATTTCCTAACTGCAGTGAAGATCATTTAAAAAATTAAAAAATAAATTTACCATTTGTCGTATAAATTGTGAATTGTCACCACTTCATTTTTTAACAATTACGTTTTTCTTCCTGTGTTGCTTCCCAGCGCGATTCAAGTTTAATGTTCTCTGGAAAACATTTTGAAGTCTGAATCACTTGAGCAGTTTTTTCATATTAAAAGTAACTGTCCTATGGGAAATTCTTTCAGGAGTGCAGACATATGTTGGCTCTTTGCCTATAAGAACTGTTAAAGGCAGTTGGTGTTCTTCATAGCTGTCTGTAACTAGCAGATAGGAATCAAAAATGCAAATTCATCAAAATTAAGAAAAAGTAATGTTTTAATGTATTATTTTTTACACTACGTTACTCGAAATTCATGAGTTCGATCCAAAACAACTGAAACATGAATATCAAATGTGTTCTTTTTTTTTAAACACATCTTTAGAATTCCTAAAAATTTTTTTTTAACTAAAGTACCAGTGTTACAGTACATGCTGCAACACACTGATGGTAAAAATATTATAATAATAATATAATATTGCAACTGTAAACGAATAACTAAAATTTTGACATGCTAGGAAGTAAAATAATATGTACCTATTAGGTATCAATGTGTTAAAAAGGTTATGAGAATAATGCATAACTAATTATGGTGCTGAGATAAAAAAAATACATTTCAATTTAGTTTGCTTAAAATATGGGAATTAGAGTTTCTTTGCACAAGCAGAGGTCATCTGACCAGACATGCAGTTTTGAGAATTGTATACAACAATCTTATCGTGAATGGAATGAGATTCACTTTTGAGAAAAAAAAAACATGCTTAAAAACGTCTCATTCCCTTTTCTAAATGTCAGGCACTGTTATAAAAAGCCAGCAAGTATGATAATTAATTTGGGGGTATTGATATAGCCAAGACTCCAATTTGTTTTACTTGGGTCTTGAACTCTGCAAACTTCTAGCTTCACGTTATTAGACAGCAGTGTAATAAGGATTATTTCAATTTTTTTTAAATAATTTATTTTTTTATTTGTTTAGGATACAACAATAACAGAAAACTAAAGATGTGAATTGAGACAAAATCAGGTAAAACATCTCATCAATTATATGAAGTACATTCTGCAATGTCATAATCTACAGTGAAGTTTATGGTGAATTTGGATATGAATTAAAGGGTACCCTGTGGGGGTAAGAACAAGGAAGGTGAGGTATCTGGGTCAATCAGGGGTATCCTGTAAAAAAACAATGAGGTCAGTTGAAAAAATTGGATAATTTTCTGTTTCAAAAGGGTAAAAAGTGTATTTATAAAGGATTCCCATACATTTGAGGGTAAGTAATCCTTTGAGAAAGACTTATCATAAGTGACAAAAAATGCTATTCCATATTACAACAATAAATCAGATTAGAGCAAGTATTTTACATTGAATAGTGAGGAGTGTATAATATCAAAATCATCTTAATAATTCAGTTAGTTTTCAGGGGCTGATAGGTTGCAAAAAAACAAGCATTAAGAGCATGTGTGAGGAAGGAGGTGACAACACGCAACATTGACACACAAGCAGTGGAGTTCTATAGATGCCTTTGCCACGCTTAATGTAGGTGGGTAACTTAGCTAGAACCAAGCCTCTGCCCATAAGAAGCAGGGAGCTGTACCTTACTGCAAGAAAACTGTAGCTCATTGCAAACTTTAATTCTTTTCCCCTTTTCTTGGACATTAAACAGGTAAGTCCTTTTTGATTTAAACTAAATAGATCAATAAGGAAGAACACTTTGTTGATACATTTTGATATTGGTATTTCAGGCTTTTGCACAAATATGGATTACATTGGACAGACACTTTGAATGTGGACATACAACTCTTATTTATGTTTTTATACATTTAATCACTCTCAAGGATCACATAACAATTCCACACACAATATCAAAGACTTATTAAGGAGAATTCTTATACTTAGTCTTTTTCTTTTGATCTTGCTACGTCACCCATTCTCGCACTACGCAGGTCCAAGATCGGGTAACGTAGCCGCTGTGAAGGGGAAAAAAAAGGAGCAGCCAGAGCCTCATGGGATGCAAAACGTAGGTATCATCAGAAGCTCTGCGCTCCCATCAAGTCTTGCTCACCACAGCGATCAAAAATTAAAGGGGCAGTGTTGGACCCTTTTTTGTAAAAAAAAAAAAAAAAGTGTGGCTTTAAAAAAAAAAAAAACATTTTTACTTTATTTAGAAGAATTGTCTACCCTTCTATTTAAAGTAAAAAATGTTGAGTTTAGGTACTCTTTAATATGACCCATGGATCCAAGAACCCTGCTTTTCTTTCTTTTTCTTCATTTATAAATCATCGTTTTTAAGGTGTTGGCACTCAATGTAAAGCTTAAAAGTGTGGCAACTTTTCAGCATACATAGCTTATCATATTTGGAAAAAAAGATTGTGAACAGGCAAACTTTTTGTTGCAGATTAAATTTTATGTCAGCAAGGAAAATCCTACCTGTTTACAAATTTTGAATGCGGAACTTTAGTTAATCTTCAAGGGACACAGATCACCAATATAAAAGGGGTGTAGACTTCTAAGTCCTAATGTAATAATGGGTACAGAGCAATGCAGTAAGGAACAAAGACCTTTAACCTCCTTAGTGGTAATGCAGAGTGTGGCTTGGGGTGATTTATCCATACCAAAAGCAATAACCCTGAGCCACACTCGGGGTGAACTTGCCAGGGACTTTGAAAGCTTACCTGGTAAGCGGTGCCCGCGGTGTCCTCCAGCGATGCCCGGCATCTTCTTCCCCCAGCGATGCTGGCCATCTGTGTAATCTGGCGATGTAATCTGGCGAGTGTCATCTGTGTCCACGGCATGTTGGGGATGCGAGGCCAGGGGAAGGTGATGTCAGCCGGGCATCTGTGTTTGAGCGTGTGGCTGGGGGGGCGGAACCGTGTGGCTGGAAGGTGGGACCAAGTGGGAAATTTAAAATACTAAGTATTTTTAAAGGTACCGCTTTTATTTTTAAAAATACTTATTATTAATATTTATACCGCCAGGGAGGTTAAATATCATTTTAAGGTAACACTTATTTTTGACCTCTTCCCTTAATAGTCCTGAGCTTGAAACTCTAAATATAGCACTGCACACATTATAGAGTATGTTATATAGGCCCTGATTCATCAATGAAATGCGCGTACGCTCGACGCATGTATTTACGCTGCAAAACTCATTTCTATCAAGCTGGATATATAATAGGTGGCACTTTCCCATATGTCATCACACAATAGTATGAGTGAAAAAAAAATATTTGAACAAACATTTGTGACCTCATAAAAATTTTGTTCCAATTTGACTTTAGAGAAATCAAATATTTTAGTAGGATTATAGGCAAACATGTATTACATGTGGGGCAGCATGGTGGCTCAGGGGTTAGCACTCTGGCCTTTGCAGCACTAGGTCCCAGGTTCAATCCCCAGCCAGGACATTATCTGCATGGAGTTTGCAGGTTCTCCCCATGTCTGCGTGGGTTTCCTCCGGGTACTCCAGTTTCCTCCCACATCCCAAAACATGCAGTTAGGTTAATTGGCTTCTCCCTAACAATTGACCTTAGACTACATTAATCACATATGACTATGGTAGGGACATTAGATTGTGAGCTCCTTTGAGGGACAGTTAGTGACACACCTATGGACTATGTACAGCGCTGCATAATATGATGGTGCTATATAAATACTGTATAATAATAATACATGTATTAAGGAACATTTAGTGATTTCACTTGTGCATATACCTATGCAATACATATGCATTTTAATTAGTACTATTTTACCTGAACTGGTTTGTGTGTGTGTGTGTGTGTGTGTGTGTGGGGTGGGGGGGGATAAGAAAGTTTGCTTGGATGTTATGCATTGATGTGATTTTTTGTAATCCTCATGATAGTTAGCTTCATCTGTTGCTCCAATGTTTTTGTGTGTGGTTTGTAATGCCAGTTTCTGTAGTTTAGCAATTCTTCAGCAATGTGTTGTCATTTTTTCCACAGGTATTGAGTACAAATGTCTGCATGGTTTCCACACCAAACTCCTACTTAACCCCCTCGTTGCCATTGTCACATATTGTTATATATATATATATATATATATCATATACACACACATATACATATATATATTTATAAAAAGCAAACAAGAACATGTGTGTGCTTGTGACTTTTGTGGGAAAATCTAGTCCGATAGCAAAGCCGAGCCTTCGCCCGCGGAAAGTCGCAAGAATTTCCCCGAGGCCGGTCCTCCGATCAGGCATCGTATGCCTTTAGATAGGCACCTATGTAGAGGAGCTGAACTTGGTTAACTCTTGCCTGACAGGAAAGAAATAAGTGATTTTAAAATATGCTTTTTTATTTATTTTATGACATTTAGTTTTCACTAAAGGTAACTTCTGATTATGTTTTTTTATCATTTTGTGCCTAATTCTGCCTAGGTTTTTGAAATAGTAACATTAAATTTTAATATATCTGAAAATTTAAAAGGTAAAAATATAACTTGATTTCCACCTAGTGTGTGCTGTGGCAATTAGTAGAGTTACTTTTCTTGCTGACCTGCTGTAATTGCATGCCATATTTAGATTGCTCTATGTTTATTTCTTTGAATAGGTGTTGATTAATGACTTAGCTGCAGTGTATAGAATTTATAAATGTAATACCATGGCCTCACCAAAGAACATAAGTCACTATAGCTATAGCCCTGTGGAACAATACAAAATTAAGAAAATATCCAGTTATTTATGAAAACAGGATTTAACACATAATATACATTTTATCTTGGTAGTAAAGCAGTCTTAAAAGGTAATCAAAAATATAATTTGGATGCAGATAAAAATAAAGAAAATGTTTCATATACATCTGCTCAAGGTTAATTTTCTTTTACTTTCATTATATTCTGCATTCAAAATAAAGCAAGTGTACAGAATAAGGCGAGAGTAGAAATATTTATATTTCTACTCTCTACAAGTAATCCAAACCTTGTCACACCCACAATAGATATCTTCACATTTCACATGGCTTCTTCACATTTCCTAAGTCAAAATGGATGCCTGATGAAAGGAAGACAGTCAACATAAAAAGTACAAAAAATAAGACTACAAATTGTTGGTTTTATTTTACAATTATGAACAAAAATTATGTTCTGCCCTAAACTTTTAAATTTAGGTTTATTTGCCCTTCATTTGTATTCTATCACATATCATGTATGTCTAAGGCCCTGGTGCAGCAACAGTACTCGCCAGACACCAGTCCCCAATCTAACACCCCACCATTCACCTATAGCAAGCTCCTGCTCAGCCTCAAAAGACTGATTGCGTTTCCCAGCACACAATTGCCCCCAGGACAGTGCACAAAAGATGGTGTCTGGGTATGATCTGGCAAAAGATCAGGAGACCACAGATAAAGCAGTACCAATATTCTGACAGAGACAAGTTCAGAATATAGAGCAGAGGTCATAAACAGATATAATTCATTCACCAGAAGTACACAAGGGCAACCACTAGCAGAGTCAGGGTCACTCTGCCTCTGTCATTCCCTCGAAAATTTCCTCGAACTTGAACCGATGTTTCCGCGAAATTTCGGCGAACCGATTTTGTGAAACCATCGGAAGATCAAGGAAATTATAACTGGAGGATTCACAGGGGATGCACAGGATTTCCTGGGAATCCTCCTGTTTGCGATCCTCGAGGCACTAAAGGTTAATTTACCTCCAGTGCCTGGGGATAGCAGTGGAACTGCAGAAGAACTCTCAATGGGGAAACTCCATTGAGAGTTTTTCTGCAGTTCCACTGCGATCCCATAAGGCACTAGAGGTTAATTAACCCCCCTTTCGTTCTAATTATGTCAGTTTTTTGATGCAAAAAGTGATCCTATTTTTTTTTGCATATAAATTTTTATTTATATTGTGGGCCTGTAATTCTTAGGATTAACTCCCGGGTATGATAATTATATTTATTTATTATATTATAATCATAAATTATAATATAATACATAATTATAAATAATAATTTTAAAAAATTATGAAATAATAGATAACAATGTAATCTTAAAATAAAATAAAAAATTAAAAATGTACTTTTATTTTTATTTCATGTTGTGTGGTGTTTTTGTACTGTAAAAACCATTTAAAAGCAGATTACATTGTAATCAATAACTACATTGAAAGGAGAAAGAAGAGAAATGAGCGTGGAAACTTTGTGAAGCCTGGCCTGCAAGAGGTTGTTACTTTGGGGAAGAATTCATGAGATAAAATCACTGACAGCTGTGTTGCCAATGCACTACAGCAGGCTACATGGACAAAAAAAGGCTCATTTAAGGAGAGTTCTATTGCTAGACATGAGAGATTGGGGCCAATGGTTCTACAGGAAATGAAGTCGCAAGAAAATTCAGGCCGGAATTCAGGGTTTGGAGAGTTGGGATGACATGACTATATTTGAATAAAATAGATTTTATGTACATGGATAAAAACAGATTTTTATACATGAATAAATACAAATTTTTGTACATGAATAAAAAAAGATTTTTGTACATGAATAAACATAGATTTTTTGTACATGAGAAAAATAAGCCCTAATGCGATTTTCAGAGGTAAAATTAATATAAGACCCTGTCTTATTTTCGGGGAAACACAGTACATATAATACATATCTTAATACAACATACATTTAACATTAAAACAATACATGAGAATGTTATAATGCTTATTGTAACATAAATGGAAAGCAAATAATTAGCATTTTACTTGCAAAGCACTTACTATCCATTTGCCTAATAAATGTGGAGATAAAGAAAAATAAAAGAAAAACCCATGTGGTAATTTGAACTGAGGCTACAGTTTTCTTGTTGTGTTCCATCTGCACAGAACTCCAAGATGTTTTCAATTGTACTGTATCATAAAGCATAACCCAAGGGCTGTGATGCAATATGCACAACATCATATGGATGCTGTAGGAAATAAACAATGTGGTCCTTGGGGTTAGAAAAAGAATCCACATATTATAAATAACACTTACCATCTGTGCTGTGGTGCCCATTTTTACAATTTACTATTCCCTCTTGCTGAATAAATTCATCATAGCTGTATTAATGCAAAACAAACATTTTAACACTTTCACTCTCTTAACCTTCAGATAAATGCTGTAACTGTGTTTTAAATATACAGGTAAGCTGTGTACACATACTCTGGATGCTAATGTGAAAAGTAGTGGATATTAAGTCCTAAAAGGTGCAAAAACAACACTTTTGGTGTATTTTTTTGGTGATACTTTTAGTACTACCTGGAATAGAAAAATCGAAATCCCTGTTTTGCCAGTGGAACTTATAAGCCAATACCATTTGAGTGATATGCCTTCTTTTTCTATTAGTGCTAAAATATTGTAATAATTAGAATGGATAGAATTCATGGCATAAAATACAATGCAGCAGTGTGGAGTATATGACAAATACTTTGTACACAATGGCACAATGCAGGTAAAGTACAGGTAGTCCCTGAGTTAAGGACATCCAACATACAGACGACTCCTAAATACAAACAGGGCTTTCCTGCTCGTTCGTGAACAGAACAGAGGCTTGGGTGGGGGTGGTTTGCATGACTTGCAGAAAAAGTCTTTTGCTGCTCTGCAACCTCTTGTAACTCTTTAATGAAAAAGACAAACTCTGCAGATGTTTCTTTTTGCATATCAAAGCACAGCTTGCTCCAGAATGTAATGAATTTCTAGGCTGCATAAAGCATTTTCTTTTTTTTCGTTTTTTTTGCTTTGTTTGTAATGAACTCACAGTGAGGATTTTTATACAGTAACTGACACAATGCTGCTTAATTATATGTTGAGACAAACATCTGTCCTAACTGCATTTATTAAAATAATGTACTTGTTCTGACTTAAATACAAATTCAACTTAAGAACAAATCTACAGTCCCTATCTTGTTTGTAACCCGGGACTACCTGTAAAGCGTATGTACTGCACCAACGCAAAATACACTATACAAAAAATTGTTCCAAAGGGATGGGTATAAAATATTTACCATACAATCCCGACTATGAATTTTGCATTTAGCGTTTTAGTATGGAATATATAACATACAACACAGCACACAAATTATAGTAGGTTAAAATATATATTTCTATATATACTACACCGTGTATACAATGGAACAGTGTAAAGTATATACCATACATAATGATGTGTAGAGAGGATAGTATGGAGTATATAATGTATAGCACAGTATACAGAGTGTAGTGATTCAAAAGATATTATAAAATTAGAAGTGCTCATAGAGTATAGAGCACATTTATGTATGTACTCACATGAGAAAGCAGTTAAATTACCAATTTTATTATCATGTTATGGCCTTCAATGGGTCAGATTGAATATGTAGATATAATAGTTTATATATGTAAACTATTATAATTCTTATAATTTTGGTAAATAGTTCTATCAATTCGAAAAACATATCTTGACTTCAGGTGCCATAGCTCAAAGTTGCTGACAGTGGTTGGGTTTAGTCTCTTCCTGATTGGCAAGCTGATTGTGGCGTCTGCATAATTGAATCTATCTTCTCCTGAAATATAGGTTAAGCTGCAACAGCATATTCACATTTAATATTCTTATGAATATAGTATTACAATATTGTATTGTAATGTCATGTAGGTTGAAGCTGATGGGAAATGCTCTCCTGGGGCAGTTTGCAAACCTTTAATTTAGAAAACAAGCCTATATGCAAATCTATAATTACATTTCCTATAGTGTAATTTCAGGTTTGATTTGTTTTATTTTTAACTAAAAGCCTTTGGTGTCATAAAAATTTAGATATTTAAATGACTACCAGCCTTTTCATCTTCAAAATGCACTGGTTAAATCAATCAATACCAACTTTACCTAGTTTGAATTTTTAATTTAGTGAGCAGCAAAAGTTGTCATATGTGAACCATGTCACACGGTATCATTGTCAATGTCCTAATGTAATAATGATTTCTGTTTAATTTTCATCTGTTTAAGTTCACCTGTCAATTTAAGTCACTGAGCTTTTTTTGAAAGCTTAATGAACAGTACAAGTGGATGCTTCATCATGTGCACCTGAATTTAACATGGTGGTAAGACATTGTATACTGCAGAACATGCGCTTTTATAACATTAATTTAAAGATTTAGTAGAAAACGGTGTAAAAAGAACTGTGGAAAGAAGACAACATTAAAATATTACAAACAAATAACAGAAAGTGCAAGAAGCAAATACAAATACACAAACATCTATACAGGAAACCTATACAACAATCGCTGAAGTCTACAAAGAAGAGCATACTTCTAATGATAATGTCTATTGCATAAAGGACCAATCCACCCTTGCAAAGGTCTTTTTCTCATCAATTGAGATAAAGAAAGGTGGTATAATAAGGAATTGAGCTATGTGTATCCAATTTTTAACTCTGATAGTGTTGCCTCCTCAGATGGCATAGAGACAATCTGGTCAAAGTGGATCAATTTATAAAAGAATACCTGTATACCTGTATTTTGGTTTGATGTAAAAAACTTTACATTTTGTTGGGTAGGGAAATAGGCCTATAGCTGGCACAGGATGATGGATCTTTACCCTGTTTAAGTATTACAGTGACTTGTGACCTGAGGGAGTCCGATAGCAGAGTGTGTCCCTTGGTAAAGGAATTTAAAAAAAAAACTAAATGTGTTAAGAGTTAAGAGTTCCTCAAACATTGTGAAAAATAAAATAAAGTGAACCCGTTAGAGCCAGGAGCCTTACCACATGGTAAAGAATAAATGGCAGCATGTAATTCTTGCACTGACAAAGGCATTTCCACCAGTTATCTGTCTGCAGAAGACAAATGTTCTAAATCTGTCCTCTGATTTAGAGATACTGTTAGACAGCTACCTGTCTAAGGGAAGAATTGGAGCCCAAGTGGGGTTGGTGACCAATATTATACAGTTGTTTATAGTAGGCTGTGTCCCCAGCTAAGTGCATCTTCTGACCTGAGCCGTTCAGGTTGAAGGGAACACAGGTCTTTTCCCATCGACCTTGCAGAGCTTTAGCCAGAATCTTGGTCTGCCTTGTCTAGCATTTTCTTGTAGGTAGCCTCTAAAACCTGAAAAATCTGGAAATCTCCTGCTGTCTTGCTTTCTTCAGTCTGGATCCATGTTTTATTAGGATCTCTCTTTTAACCACCTCGTATGCTTCCCACACTACCATAAGAGAACTATCAGGCATTTGATTGACCAGATAATAATGTTGCATTTCAGAAGTCATGTCTGCCAGCACTACTGGGTCTTGCAACAGAGAAAATCCTAGGATTTTTTTTAGGATAACACCATCTGCAGAAAAATGGGGGGATGGTCGGACCATGTGATAGCCCCAGTGGAGCTGGTAGATACCTGAGATAGATCAGTATATCTGACCCAGAAGTGGTTGAGACGAGAGTACATTTAGTGCGGTTGATAGAAAAAAGTGAAATCTCTAGCAGTGGGGTGAAGGATCTACCAAAATTGACTAGTCGCTAGCTCTTGAGGCATTTCATTACTTTGTGATACACACATGAAGTATCTCTGCTCTGGGATGGACATACCAATAAGTTGATCCAGGTGTAAAATTAAAGAATCACAATATGCATTCAAGAGCAACCCATTGGTTAGGGATAGGTAGGAATACATTTGCTAAGTAATTCATTCAGATACCTCTTAACAAATATTTATATCTATCATCTGAATCACAGCACATTGTCACTCTGTCTGTGTAATTCCATCAGCAAAGTAGTTTTATTTCCAGGAGTGTTTAGACTTTTAACGTTTAACAAAACATACTTTACATTTTCTATTACACATAAAACTGCAAATAACAATAGGCGGTAATGAGGTAACTGGGATAAAAACAGAACACTCTAGAATAAAGGGGAGGGATGTAGAAGGACAGAAACAAGAGGGGGAGGAGGGCAGGGAGCTGGATATTTCCTTTGTTCCTAGATCACAGGGAAGGGAAGTAATGGGGATAGCACTAGAAATGTAAGAACCCACAGCAAGCCAAGAAACCAATTGGGGATGTCTGAGATAATATGGCCATGGCTCCCTATACCAGGGCCAGTATTCAAAAGGGGATAGAGATGATTTTTTCCCCTGGCAGTGATCACACAGCAGGCACTTATTGTTGGCGTCATGGCTGGGCTTGCTAAGCAGGCACAGGACGGTAACTTCCGAGTTCCCCACACAGTAGGAAGAAGAGTAGTTGTTGGTGGGGGTAAGTCAACACTACAATTTAGGTGAAAGCATTACATTCAATAATACAGTAACCAAACATTCTGGAATTGGGGTGAAGAAAGAACAAAATAGGGAGGTGTCCAAAGGCGGTAGACAAAATGTGTACGTAGCCATGACAGCTGCAAGCCTTTGAAAATAGTTTTCTTTCAGTCCAGGTCTTTAGCGTCAGGTGATGCTGATTTCCGCATGAACCTCTTTTGTAGGGTGCATCACTGTTGGCTCCTTGGAGACCCAGGCCAGATAGTCAATCAGAGATGGTAACAGATGTTAAGGAGAATGCCTGAGATGTGCAGGTCACCCAGATCCCACAGAAGTGATAGCTTTTAAATATAATGAAATCCTGCATCCTTGCAATGTCCGTAATAGATTCTTTGATCCTGTATGAGAGGATTCTACAGATATCATTCTGAGGCTTACATGAATCCAGATTTTTGGGACCTAATACCCAGTTTTCATTATCCAACTTTATAGGAGCATCTTTAGGTTTGCTGAGAAGAAAGTTGAAAACAGCAGCTGCAGGTGAATGAAGTTCTTTTAGCTCAACTTTTTATGGCATTGCCTGGATTCTTCTTGGTATTTTTACTACTGCAGTGTTTATTCTCAAAGCCATCCTGGTGTGTAATCAGTTGTTGCAGAATGGCAGAGTGTTGAAAAAAATAACCAGGGCATCATTTATAATAGTGGTCCCCAACCTTTCTGACAGCTTGGACCAGTAACATAAAATAAAATTTTGGTGCAGCCCAGTATATGTACAGCTTACACTACTCTGCTATTCTCAGCAGCTCCTCCTTCTGTCGGCACACTAGCTGAGAATAACAGAGTAGTGTAAGAGAGCTGCTATACTGTCATGTGACAGCTGCTGGGAATGGCAGAGAAGTGTAAGCCTTACATAAATTGCTCTGCCATTCTCAGCAGCTCCTGTGTTAGCAGTGTGAGGAGAGCCACCCGTTCTCTCACTGGTTGTGCTCCTGCTGTGGCACTGTCACTAGCTTTAGATGTTAGGGGTATTTAGCAACAAGAGTTCCCCACTTGCACCTACATTTTATTATACCTGCAGCTCCCCATTCAGGAGAAATTGGGGTTCAAAGAGTGTAAAGGAACATTTACATGTGACAGGGCACCATGGTATTGTGGGAGTGATGAAGTTTTCATGGGGGTAGCCACAAGAATCCCCCCCTTATCTTACATTTACCTTTTCTCTACTGTTATAGAGAAATTAGGGTTCAGAGAAGGTAAGAAGCCAGTTGAAGGTAAGAAGCTCCATTGTTTTTTGACAAATGGAGTGGTATACGTCACGGATCTGTGCACGTAAAGGTGTCAGTTTTTTAATTTTTACTTTAGTTCTACTTTAATGAGAAAAGATCCCTGATTCCTAATAGGGATTTATGTTTGGGACCCCATATCTGGCATCTTGGTGTGTTCAGGGGTTCTTGAAATTAAATGTATTATCAGCTCATAGGGTTCCATGTGTACCCTAAAATTTTCAAGATTCTACAACAATCGGTGTAGGAGATATGAAGGTTTATACATTGGAGGTAATGACAGCAGCATGGACACAGCATGGACTTTCTCATAAGACACTGGCGCTTCTGCCTCCTTTCATTTAGAGCCCCCCAACTTACCTGCGCGGCCCTGGGTTGGGGCCCACTGATTTATAAGTCTCATTACTTCAAACTGAATTGTACCCCTTGAAAGAATTTTTAAATCATATCCTCTAATCAACTGTCTAAACAAGCACAAAAGTAGAGAAAATCCAGTTTTACTGGTGCCCTAGCAGTCTTCTGCCAAGGTAATAAAAAGTCAATGCACACCTTCATATAATCCGTGCGGAAAATAGGAACTAATTCTGGATGTTCCTCTTCCAATAAATAAATATTTTAAATACTTCCCACCCCACATTTCTGCACCAAAACTGAACTGATGTGGTTTGAGAGCCATTGGTTTACCAATGTCTAATTATTTATAGCATTTTCTAGTGTGTTATGTATAAAAGAAAAATTCAGCTGTCACTTTACCAAATATTTAAAAAGGCGACTAGATGACCACCCATACATTTATAATATGTGTTTTTAATAAAAATGAATAGAATGTAATATAATAATTTGCTAAAAATGTGCTGTATTTTTATTTATTCACAAAGCAAGCATTACCAAAGTTAATAAAACAATGCAGTATTATATATAGTGTTTAAATAGTAATTAGGTTAGTTTTCTTTGTCTAAAGATTTTTCTTTTCAGATTGGCAATGGATGATAAGAGTCAGCTGTGTCTCTTGGCTTTACTAAGCATTAGCGACATAATTGACAGAAGTCCTGGAGGGTTTTGTCATTTGTCAACCTAATTAATGGCCAACTAAAATTTAAATCCCCACTAAAGGTCATAGATGTTATTTAATAATAATGAGTTCAGGGAAAGTAATTGCCAAGTGACAGCCCCAAAACTAAACTGATTCTATATAAACTGCAGTTACTCTGGACAGCATGTACCGTGACACAAAAATATAATAGATTTCTGGTACATTCAGCTTACAGATCAATCCGTTTAAATGAACACAGCTCCTACCAACAATATGGTGATAAGTGTATTATTACATTTTGTTGTTCTGAACCATCATCTACTGTATGTTTGTTCAGAATAAACATTTTTCCTGTCCACTAATATAATACAGATATACAGTATAAAACAGTTTGTCACACTGCTATACCATGTGGCAGAGGAAGAATGAAATCAGTCATGTCTGATTTGGTTTCTTCTACTTTTAAAATTTCATAAAGTGATCTAACAAAGTTTTCAATTACCTCAGTAACAACAACTGAAATGTTACACATTTCAGTGTTCAAATCTCAAGATAGACATAGACATATAAGACTGAATAGACAATATATTTAGTTTTCAGGGTTTAACTCAATCAGTAAGTTAATATGTTATTTATGGATGAACCTTTCATTCTCAGAAACATATTATATAAAAATACTTATTATCCAAAAATACCACTGTAAACTAACTACAAAGGAGTTGCACAATTATATTGGAGATAATCTAAGGTTTTAGTTCACATTAGTAGTAAAAACCCACTAGGCACCCGAGAACAGTAGCAGGCCATAACTGCTAGGTTTTTTTAAACATTTGCAAGAGTTTGCAAGTGGTTGCAAAAGATTAGCAAATTGGTGCATTTTTTTCATTTCCATTGTCGCCACCAACCACCTGATAAATAAAGGACAAAAGAAAAAAGAACCGATTTTTCCAATTTAAACTGTTTTTTGCAAGCAGTTTTAAGTGATAAAATTATGTAAACTAAGGAAGGTATCTTTAAATCTCAAAAGACATAATTTCAAGAAATATTTTTAATGCAAAAAACAAGCAGTGTAATGGAAACAGGAAACCTTAAAACATCTTTCCCAAAAAAAGCTGAATTTGTTTTTTGACTATTGTTTATTTTTCTTCATGAACAATTTGGTCCTACTTTGCAGACTACAGTACCCCTGTGGGTTGGTTAATGCTTGGCAGCTAAACCTTTCAATACTTTATAAATGTGCCCCCAAGCATTTTTTCCCTGATCTTTCATATGAACCAAAGAATTGTTTCAACAGAAGTATTACACCTAAAGTGGATCTAAACCCACTATACTAACCTGTCCCCTTTCTGTCACAGGGCACTGCCATCTTCTTCTTTCTTCTCTTCATGGATATGATCTTGAGCTATCTTAATTGGCTTATTTTGCTGAACCATGATGACATAACTCCTGTGGAGGCACACAGGAGAACATTCATTCATTCCCAGCAAGCACAGGTGAAGGTGGGATTTTTGGGTATCCTGGCAACCAAAACTGCAAGTACAGCTAGACGTTTCCTGGAATGGTCAGATAGGAAGGAGTATTCCAGAAGAGGCCTCCCCTGTCTCTTTATACTATAATTACCTGTCTGATTGAGCATTTTTAAAAGTGGAACTTTAGTGTAGGGTGGTAGGGAACACATTTGACTAGAAGAAACTTTCAAGGAATCAATCTATAACTGTTTTAGCATGAGATTCACCAAACATTTATCCCAAATGTATATATTATGTAAAAAGTGTTCATTTTTTATAAATGTTAGGTAAATCATGGGTAAAAACATTTATAAATAGACCTTAAAGAGTATAACAAACTCTACTCAAAGTTGATTGATGTGCTTAAATTTAAACATAAAATATTTTCTTACGTCTCACAACAGAATTTACTCGTCCATGTCTAACTTGACTTTGTTGTCAACTTGACTCCACATGTCTAAGAGAAAAAAGGACCAGGGACCTGACCAGAATCCCAGGACTACAGCCATACAAGGTTTTTTAAGAACATTCTTTATTTATACAATTTTTTTTAGAAAATACAGGAGTTAAAGAACATAATATTACAAGTAGAATGAATATAAAAAATCTATACATGTCATCAGAATAAAATGTGTGCAAACTAAAGAATACCAAATAAGGAACAAACATAGCAACATGGTATAAGACATGGCAACAACTTTATGACTTTATGACTGATATGTTACAGCGTACAACAAAACATGATATTGAACTACAATGAGTTGTGATATTTTCTGTTGTGGAAATGGTCTTTTTTTGATCATTTTGGCACATTAGCAGGCTATTTATTTGCACTGTATGTTATTGCATTACCAAAACATCTGAATAGTTTAATGGGAATGGGACCATTAGTGTTGGATTGCATTAGATTTTCTTTTGCTTTATATTCACTTTATATACCTTAGCTGCATGATATAACATCTCAGTGGCCAAGGAAAAAATATACATAAAAAACATTTAAAAGGACATAATTATTGATGAACACATTCATATGTTGTTTGGCTCTAAAGTCACTCTATCAAGCTGTAAGCATTTCTACTACATCCAGTAACTCATCTATATTGCCTTAAGTGTATCATAGCAACCTTTTAGCAATTAATAAATTAAAGCAGTATTCTTACTTGGTAAGATATATTGAACTTGCAATAAAGAAAAACCACTGAAGCATATAACAACCTCACATCTTAAACACCTTTTACATAATTTAGGATTTGATATTTAAATAGCTTTCCAAGGTTAGTCTCTGTGGCGATTCACCAAGCTGTTACAAGGCAATACACTTAAAAGCCCTGATTCATCAATAAAATCCGCGCTCACTGGAAGCGCGTACGTTCCTGCTTCCAGCGAGCCGGTTTCCCGTGGTCCGGAGTCGAGTGCGCTCGTACACTTGCCCCCTCACTGCCAGCCGGATTCCTGCCTTGATAATAATGAGCAATAGGAGTCGCGAATCTGCCAATTAAGGCGATTAGATTTCAGGTGCGCAATTAAGGAGGATCTGTTAAGCTGTCAATGGTGAGATCATAGCAATTAATTAGCGCACACCTGCTCTCTGTTCTGTGCGTATCTACAGTCCATTACAGGTCAATTAGAATCTTTAACCACCTGAGCGTTACACTGAGGTCTAGATTTCTGTACCAAAAGTGATCCACTGTTTTTCATGAAATTTCTAGTAGATATTATGAATATAAAAAATGTTTGAAACACACAATCATGTAAAAAAAAAAAACATCAAAGCACATTGATTGCCAAGCTCACAAGCAGGGTCAGGCACTCTTAGTAATGAACAGATGTTGTGTTGTTGCTTAACTTAATGCTCATAAATACTGGAGAGTAAACTGAGTTCAAGCGGCTTCTCCGATCAGGCATCGGAAGCTTTTATAAAGGCGCCTATGTAGAGGAGTTGAACTCAGTTAACTCTTGCATTATTTAGGTGTTTACCCAAAACAAATAGTACTAGTATATCAAACTTCCAAGGCCAAATCCACTTTGTGCCAAACATTTTCTTGCTTTTCCATCCCTTCAAGGTCTTTTTCCACATTTGGACTTTTTGTGGGAAAATCTAGTCCGATGGCTTCGCGCGCGGTCAGTCGCAAGATAGTCGCGGGATTTACCCGCGAGCGGCTTCTCTGATCAGGCGTCGGAAGCTTTTATATAGGCGCCTATGTAGAGGAGTTGAACTCAGTTAACTCTTGCCTAACAGGAAATAAATAAGTGATTTAAAAATATGCTTTTTTTTTAGCGCACATACATGTTTTAAACATTTGAACAGCACAAACATTTTTTTTTAGGGCTCAGGGTATTATGTGTGCCATTAGAATTAATGATTTTTTAGGGGAACAGTGACTTTTAATGCAAGCTCGCCATTGTAAAGCTGCCGGAAAAGCGCGGCTCCGGCTGCGAGCTCATTCAGTTGCTGAATTGCGCGACGGCTTACGATTTCGGATCACGAATACGAATGCGCGAACGAGCTTCCGATTTTGCTTGATGAATCGAGGCCAAAGAGTGAATGTTTTTATTCTTTTCAAAAGTTTATTATAGTAGATAAAATCCTATGATGGAGGAAATATTTTTTTTTTTTTTAGTTTTTTTGTTATTAAAGAATCAATAACTTTGAAATCAAACACAAATGTAAAGTGTCTATTCTTTAGATAAGAATATTTTAATTTCAAAATTATCTAAATACATTGCAATATCTTTGGATTTTTTAGACAGTTATTTGTTTGTAAATAGGAACAAATCTTCTTTAGATTTGGGAGAAGTAGAAGAACAAATCTACTTATTCCAAATCTAAAGATTGCGCACATTGGGCTGGATTCATCAAGCAAAATCAGAAGCATACACGCATATTCGTGATCTGGCATTGGACCCCTTTAACCTTTTTTTCAACTAATTTTCAGCCATCGGGAATACGCTGGCGTATTCTCCCATATTTATTAACTGAAATGATCTGGCACTTCGAGGTGCACATCTCCGGCAGCTTGACCCTAGCAAGCTTGCAAGAAAAGTCAATATTTCCCTAATAAATCATTCTTTCAAATGGCACACATCTTCCAGTTAGCCCTAAATAAAAATGTATCATAAGTTCAAATGTTTCAAACATATATATTAGCTTAGAAATAGGCATTTTTTTAAATGACCTAATATTTTCAGGTATGGAAAGACCTAACTGATTTAAGCTGTTTAAATAGGCACATGCCTAAACACTTAGGATGCCTGAGCGGAAGATCTGCTCCACATTCTTGTTTGCTTCTATAGATTTAAATACATATAATATATAAATACATATATAGATATAAATACATATATAGATATTTATGGTAAATATATAAATACATATAAATATAGTATTTGCTTTTATTATGATGAGTCATTTCCACAAAAGTTGTCAATCTATCTTAACCTTCGTTGGGGTATGAAGGATGTTGGATTGTGGCTGAACTTAATTTTGCCTCAGAAATCAGCTCCTTTTAGGCAACCTATCTCTATGCCTACACTTCGTTCTACCAAGAAAGGAATTTGCTTTGCATTCAATGTAAGTCAATGCAGATGGCTCAATTCTTGTCAGTAAAGACATGAGTGTACGCTTTGTTCTGGGGCTCATCCTATAATTAGATGTTTTAAAAGGGTAAACAATAACCCTGTTTTTCAAAAGGAATTCTTTCCCAAAAGTTCACACCCCAGTGAAAAATGCAATGGTGGTTGCATCGCTACCTACACAGGGGTGAGGGCTTAAATGTTGTGTGTTGGTTTTAAATATAGTTTCAAACTGCCAGTTTTTTGTGGCTCGGGTTGCACTATAGTGGATAACCTGAAATCTGTGTCAACACAAACAAATTGTGAGAGAAAAATGTTTTGCTGAAGGGTGGCGGGTCCTTTCCCACTCCCTCCTTTTAGGGATTTTGAGTTTCTCCACTTAGTATAGTGCCAAAAAAGGAGTCTAATTCTTTTAGACTCATTCATAATTTATCATTCCTGAAAGGTGAGTCACTGAATGATGGGAATGATGCCTCTTTTCAGTTTCATATACATCCTTTGAATATGCGTTAGCAAAATTCATAATGTATTGTCAATATGCTTTGTTAGCTAAAGTGGGTAATAAGTCTTATTTTAGGCTACTTCCCATAGCCCCTGAATGTTATAGTTTATTAGGTTTTTATTTTGATGGCTGTTACTTTTATGACATGTGCCTCCCGATGGTTTGTTCATTGTCATGCTCATATTTTGAAACATTTTCTAGCTTTTTGGCGTGGGTTTTCATTTTTGAATCGGGTAGGGATAGTGTGGTTCACTATCTCGATGATTTTCTGTTTTTTTGGGCCTGCAAATTCATCAGGTTGTGCCAATTTGCATATGCATATATGTGGCATATGCAATTTTTTAGGGGTTATGTTAGCTTCTGAAAAAACTATTTACTCTACTACTTCCCTCGATTTTTTTAGGCATCAGTGTTAATACATCCACCAGGGAGTTTCCTGATGAAAAAATTGAGAAGGTCATTGGGTTTATTTCAGTTTTCTTGAGAAGAAAGAAGGTGTTATTGAAGGAGTTACAGTCTCTTCTGGGTCTATTAGCATTTGCAGCTAGGATTTTGCCAGTTGGTCATATTTTTTCTAGGTGCTTGCATTTGGCTACTGCAGGTTTAAAATCTCAATTTTCGCATATTAGACTTACTATGGTTTTAAAAGAGGATCTACTTGTTTGGATGTCCTTTTTTGTCTTATAATGGTAAGTCATTCCGGCAGGATGAGTTTTTATTGGCAGATGATATACAATTATTTTCTGATGCAGCTGGTTCAAAAGGGTTTGCAGCAGCGCTAGTCAATAGCTGGTGTTGTGGTAGTTGGCCTCATTCTTGGATTCATAGTGGAGCTACAAAGTATATAGTATTATTGGAATTGTTTATAGTGATATTGTTTATAGCGAATTGTTTAACAGTGATAGTGGCATTAGAAATTTGGGGGGCAATTTTATCCCATAGATGCATTTTATTCAACTCAGATTATAAGGGTGTTTGGTCAATTGCCTGTCCTCAAAATCTCATTCGGTAATTAAGCTATTGTGTTGCTATGTCTACGTTTTAACATATGGATAAAAGCAAGGTATATTCCTGGAAAATCTAATGACATTGCAGACTCTCTATCTCGTTTGCAGATGAGGCGATTCGGAGAATTGTTACAGGAAGCAGATCAGGACAGTTTTCAATGTCCGGATCACTTGTCGAAGTTGATTTAAAGTTAGCTGTTAATGGTATTAGAAATTCAGTGGCAGCTAGTATATGGGTCAATTATTTGGCTGCATGGGAAAAGTGGATTTGTTTTGATAAAGATGTAGGTTTTTCTCAGGGTACTGTGTCTGAACAATCTGTTTTGGCCTTTGTTATTTAATGCAACTTAAGTTTTTATATAAAACCTTGGCGGGTATTTCGTTTTTCTTTAAATTACTTAATTTTCCGCCATGCTTCAGTTATTTTTCTGTTAAACAAGCTTTAAAAGGATATAAGAAATACACCTTCTGCCCAGATACTCGAAGGCCCATTTCTATTGAGCTGTTCAAAAAAGCTTTCCATGAGCTCTGTTTTAGTTTGTTACTCTGAATTTGAAGCTTTTCTTTTAAAAACTGCCTTTATTCTAGACTTTTTTGCTGCGTTACGAATCTCTGAACTTGTGCCAGGTAACAGGAAAGGTGAGTCTGGTTTAATGGTTGGGCATGTGGTCTTGGCTGATTCTGTTTTAAATATTCTGATTTCTAAATCCAAAACAGATGAGTTAGGATCAGGTAAATGAGTTACTTATAATACATGTGGGGATGCATTTATTTGTCCTCTGTCAGTTGTTAAGGCTTATTTAAGGTTTAGGTCAAAAGATTCAGGACCTTTTTAGTTCATACAGATGGCCCTCCTTTAATAAAATTCCAATTTAATTTTGTTTTGCGGAAATGTTTGGAAAAATTCAGTCTTAGCCAATATAATTTGTCGTCCCTTTCATTTTGTATTCGAGCAGCAAAAGAAGCAGCTAGGTTGGGTTTGGCCAATTGTATAATTAAAAAATTTGGGAGTTGGGAATCAGGTAGGTATAATCAATACATACTTGCTAACTTGTCCATTTATTTTAGGTCTGTAAAAATTTATATGGATCATTGGTCATTCATATATTTACTGGGCGAGAAAAAGGGCTGCAAATTGCTGTTACTCCGAGAACTTGGATATAGATACATTCCAAGTTCTGAGTATTTCAGAAAGAAATTATAGGTCTGAAGTGGGAAAATGTATATGTTTTATTATCTAGGTTATTGAACGTTTGGCCTCTGCCTGATGTCCTTATTATTCACCTTGGGGGAAATGATATTGCTAAAGGTAAAACTTTGGATTTACTTTTTCAAGTAAAGAGGGATTTTAATCGCATAAAAATGCTTTTTCCTGCTGCCATAATTGTATTTTCTGAAATTGTTTCCCTTCTTCATTGGCTTGCTACTCCTGAATTTAAACTTTATGATAAAATTAGAAGGATACAAAATTTTATGACACTAATTGGGGGGTTTTCATTTAGACATTTAGAACTAGAAGGCGGCTTGTCAGGTTTATATTGACAATATGGGAATCATTTATCAAATATCAGGTTGGATATTCTTTAGGCAGGACTTAATTCTATGATTAAAATGACCGTGGTTTTGGGTGGGCCTGGGCCTAATGCTTCACACATCCAGCTGGTGGGGGACTATTAAGATATTAAAACCAATAAATTGCCATGGCCATTTATTGCTAGTAAAAATTGTTGTAGTTTCTTTATTATATTTGTATAAAAATATATTTATATATATATTATATTTATTTATTGAGTTGTTGGGTTGGGGGAGTAACGTCTGCAATCCCATGAAAAAGTGTGCTAACAATTTATTTGTGCCCACTGACATGGGCTTGCGATGTTCTCCCAGTTTCCCCTATTCCTCCCTTCTTTCTCACCTCTTTTTTACTGATTATTTATACAAATATTTCCAATGCAATGTTTTTACCTTTCGCTATGTTCTGGTGTGAAACTGTGGTGGACTTCTGGAAGCTTCTATAAGTAATATAAGGAGGTTCAGCGTCAGTGCTTCAATGTTCACCTGACAGGACTGAAAAAAGCTCCAAACCCTGTCTCCCATTCTACTGTTTTAATGTCCCTGGCATACTTATGTGGTTTGTCACCCCTTATTGGGGGGGACTAATTTGGGATGTTTTTTTGTTGAATAATATTCAATAAATATTATTTATTGAAATGTAATGAATTTTCTTGATAATAAGCCAAGATAATAAAACCAATAAAGTCCTGCCGCCATTTATTGACAGGTAAAATTGTTGTATTTTTTTAATTTCAAAGATTTTTATTTGGTTTATATGGGGATTTACAACAAAAGGTAGGGTTATAAGGGGGAAAAAACACATAAGGGATCAACATAATAAGCAGTTACAATAGAAACAAAATATGAAGGGGGGAGGGAGAATATAGGAAAGCATACCATGTTAAAACAAAAGATTTATGCATGTACCCATTACAAAATTATTTAAAAAGTACAATACCAAATTCTAAACAATTTGTTGGGGTGGGAGGGGGAAAGGGGATAGGAGGTTTCTCCAATGGAATACAATCAGTATTCAAGGAGATCCAAGGGTCCCAAGTTATAAAAACTGACAGTTTGTCAAGTGCGAGGTAATATGTCATGATCCAGTTTGTTTTTGGTGAAGTCTAGGGGTATGTTGTTTTCCTTCCGATAAAAAGCTATTGGTATACAAGAGGCTAGAAAAATATATAAATTATTGGGAAACCACCTAGGTCCTGACCAGTTTTGAGAAAAGTGCACTCTCTTTGGTAGGTATTTGCATGACTGATTTGATTATGAATTCCTATCCAGATTCTTTAAACATGAGAGCAGTACCACCAAGTATTCAGAAAGGTGCTCATTTGGCCACAACCCCTATAGGAAAAATGAGAGATGTTTATTTTGAAT
Organism: Pyxicephalus adspersus; assembly: GCF_032062135.1. Classification (NCBI taxonomy): domain Eukaryota; kingdom Metazoa; phylum Chordata; class Amphibia; order Anura; family Pyxicephalidae; genus Pyxicephalus; species Pyxicephalus adspersus. Next base: position 69,046,736 of record NC_092862.1, on the reverse strand, counting down.
TTAATTTGTGAAGCCAAATAGGCACTGTATGCCAGCACATTAGTATTCTGCTTCTAATAATGAGGTGTTGGAGGATAATAAAGAAAAGAAGCACTCAATTGGTCTGATTTATTAAAGCTCTCCAAGGATGGAAAGAATATACTTTCATCGGTGAAGCTGGGTGATCCAGCAAAACTGGAATTGATTTCTTCAAAGTCATTTACTATTTGTTAACAAATGTTTTCAATCCTGGTCCAGACCCATTCCAGGTGTGCTGGATCACTCAGCTTCACTGATATAAGTGTATCCTCTCTAACCTTGAAAAGCTTTATTTAATCAGATCCAATGTCTTGCCATTTCTTAGCCTCTCATTCCACAAGATCTGTCCCCTACTGAATCATATAAAAAATCTTTTTGAGGGGTTTTAAAAAGGCTAAATACACTGCTGGAATTCTACCTTTAGCCTCAGAAATAGAACAGCATGACCTTATAAAGGCAGTGTTCTGGAACTGATGAGTCACACCCTTAATTTTAGATTGTGTAAATGATCTTAGTTGAAGGTATATAAACATTTCAGTTAGAGGTAGGGAGAAATTTGTAAATTTGACACGCTTACAATATCTCTACCATCTAAGAAATCACCTATGTGCAAAAAGCTCTTAAATATCCACCAATCACATTGCAATCTGTCACAGCCAGGGAGGGATTGTTCCAAAAGGGTGGTAATGGAGTGTGAGCGAAATAGAGATTATGGTTCCTTTTTTGAACATTCCAAACTGCCAGTACTTATGGTGGTGTTGGGCATAAGATTGCATGCTGATTATTGGCAGGGATGTACATAAGCATCCCTATTTGATTATAGGGGCAGGAGCAGTCTGGCATTGTGCTCTGGCCTAAAGAGGCAATTTGTGCTGCATGGTAGCATAAAAAGGTATTGGGGACCCCAAGGCTCCCCAATGATTTTGGGTGTATAGATTGTAGAGGTGTTGATCCTGTGTTGTTTGTTGCCCCAAATAAATTTGAGCAGTTTGTTTTGGATATTGCGCAACACTATTTTGGGAACCACTATGGGTAATGTGCAGAAAAGGTATAGCAGCCTAGGGACGATATTCATTTTGACTGCCGCCATCCTCCCAAAACAGGAGAGGAAGATTCAGATCCCAGCCATCATTTTTGAATACATAACAACATGTTTCTCTTATCCTATTACAAATGTACATATAATCATTTTAACACATCTGTTGTGTATGGGATTAGCGAAATATTATGTTCCATTTGCCTGGCATCTTGAAATTATACAAGATGAATGGGACTAGTCATGAAATATCACTTACAATATTTTTGTTTTGTTTTTTAATTTAATTACCTCTCCAAAACTTACTGTGGCATTTAAAGCTGCCTGAGTAGTAAAATATACTGATAGTTGATGTGGGCACACATCAGACATAGAGGAATTAGCCAGGTTTATTATATTCTTCTTGTTGGTTGTCTATTGAAGTATTTATTTAGATGTTATACTTTTGCATCCTTGATATTCCTGACAGGTCCAACTTTGGAAGTCCATGATGTTGTAGCGGCATGAAAAACATGTTAATAATAATATTATTGTGAAAGTTATGGCTGTGTATTTAACATACACATTTAAAAAAACATAAAATAAACAAAAAAAGAGAAATTACAGCAATTACTCAAAATAATGTCATCAAAGCAACATTTAAATTGTCTGGTCATCTTTGTTTAGAAATATTCTTTACAAAAGATGCATTAATGGAATATACCCTGTTGGCTCAAATTGAAGTGTCTTTATGGTTTCTTATCTATGTAATTTTTAATACCTAATTGTAATGCTATTTATTTTTTAGACAGTATAATGGTATATCAAATCACTTTGGGAGGAATTGAATAGAACAAATTATATAAAAGATTACCGAAGAATACAAGCTATTAGTTTTTGTCTGGTAAAGCATACATTGCATTTTAAAAACAGTAACAATTGGATTCTAAATGTTATTTGAACACAAATTAAGATGCTAATTTCTATAATTTTTCACATATTAATCCTAAATTGAGTAAATCTAATTGTGTTTGTTCTAAGAAAGGACTCAACCCACAGACTGTCCATATTATTAATCGTGTGCTGTAATTATTGGTAGTTTTTCAGAATATTCAAACTAATGTGATTACTGCAAAGTGCAGGACATATCATTAAGATATACCCATCAAATTGCACATGGCTTTATATATTACATTGCATTACAATAGGACATTAAAATAAAAATAATGATACATTTTTATCATTCATTCCTTAGTCTGCACCAGTATTTATAATTACATAGAATTACTAGATAATTTTCAAAAAAGACTTTCTTTTTTTTCTCTAAAAGCATTAACGTATGGTTAATTTTTGGGGTCTGTACATAATTTAAAACACACTTTTTATTTATGTATTAGTGTCATAGGTGTTCATTACAAGAAGAAAGGAAAAATAATGTATTTTCTCTTTTCTTTCATATTGTTACAGCAGCCTTTCTCATCCTTTTTACCCCAAAGGAACCTGTTAAATATTTTTCAGATCTCGAGAAACCCTTGCTAAAACCAATTGATTGAGAGTGCTTCCAATACAATATATAATCTAAATAACTATGGTAGTTGTATATGTTGTGTGCTTTATTTGAAGATGCCAAATGATTACAGTTCCCTTTGTTTTATCTGATAGAACACTGTTATGTTTTATATTTTTAAACATAGGATGAGAAAACGGCCATTTGGGTATTCTTGGGTAACCATTTGTATCCTGTTTAAAATTCATCATACCTAAACTTTCATGAATAAAGAATGTGTTTTTGTCAGTAAAAGCCAGGGTAAATTAGGGAAAATGCGTGTTTAAGTGTTTGTTACTGGAAAAAGTTTTATTACTCAGGGTTCATTACTGAGGTAAAACCAGCAGAGTTTTTTTTTTTGCAAGAAAGCTTTAGCTTTCCCAAATGCCCAGGACGTCTGTGTGCAAGGGAAGTTGTCTGGCAAGGACTTACAGAGGACCAGGAGCCCACAGATAACGCAATACCAAAATTCCAGCAGAGACAAGTCCAGGACTCAGAGCTACGTCACTCACAGGTAACATGTACCCTAGACAAAGTATACAGGGGCAAGGCAAAAACAGGGATCAGGGTCACAGGCAAAAGGTCAGTCACGGCAGCATACACTCGCCGGGTCAAAAACAGGCAAGGTCAGCAACAGTAAATCTTAGGAAATCACACACCAGAAAAAAGTAAGCCCAGCTTAACGCTACAACAGGCACTGTTGACTGGGAGCAGAGAGGCTATAAAGACCCAGCAGCCAATGGCAGTGCAGGATAGAGTCAGGAACTAATCTACCCCTAAAATCTCCTTTAGCTATGCACAGAGTGCATGTAGAAGATGCAGATATCTCAGGCTGCATGGCTAAAAGGAAGCACGGGCTGCTGCTGCTATTTCTTTGTTCTCCTGCTGCAAGTGACATCACTGTACATAATAAACAGTGTTTGATATTGCAATGACATGCATCATCACTCAAAAAAGTGTTGCGCAATATCCAAAATAACAACTAGTTTGCCTAGACAGTTGGGTAATATTAAACAGGAGGCTATTTATTTACTTTATGTAAAGGAAAATTGTTTTGTTAAAACACCCCTGCAAGGGAAGACTGTTTTTGCCTTTTTTGGACTTAATGAATACTGGCAGGAAACCTAAACAGACACTGGTTCTTTACTAGTAATGTTTAATATTTTTTTTTCTGCACTTTGTTCATATCTGAGGTCATTCATATTGCTTTGTATATTGTAATCACATTATGGAGATTTTTTTGCATTTTTTTATTGTAATAATGCTTTAGAATGCAAGAAATGGAATATAACAGATATAACAGAAATATAGCAAGTACCAGGTTTAAAAACACAGCAATTTTCCTGGCTTCTGAAAACAAAAAACAAGGTTAATAAATAAAAAAATGTGCAGGACTTGTTTATGATTTAGTTTTACCCTCATGGAGTGGAGTCGGAGCTCTAAATGTTTTCACTATTTTTCCCTGATAAAATCAGCTGCCATCACTGTTGCCACAATTGCCCCAACTACTACCCCTGCATCAGTCTTTTAGTCTATCCATGGCCATGTATATATACCGCCATATTGCCTCACCATACAAGAATAGGATCTAGTGCTGCTCTCTTTACAAATAAAAATAAAATGAGTATAATAAACTTAAATTAAAAAAAAAAATCAATGCAGTATTAGTATGTTTACTATAGTACAGTGTATTCTTGTGAAATGATTTTATAATTTGCTTTATATCACTTGATTTATACATAGAACAGTGCAAAATATGCTTACAGTTTTTGTAATGTTAATATTTTACACAGTTAGAGCCAGCAATTATGTCAGTTACTTATATTTAATCTCAAGTACATATTGATTTACAGATGTATAAGTAAAGTGAATAAATTAAATACAGAAAAATAAATGTGTTATTCCAGATTGCATACAGAGTTACTGTAATATTTTTAGAAGAGAAAAGTTAACTGAAAAGTTAACTAAAAACTATAGCTTTTAAAATTATCTTCTTTTTTGATCTATTGTGTTGGCTCCCCGTGGTCTTTTCTCTGTACTAGACACAGCAAGGGGACATGAAATACACACTGATGTGGTGTGAAACAAATTATTCCACCAGTTCAGCATGGCAAGGTATTGCGAGGATAAATAACAAGGGACGCACTCAACTAAGTAATACAGCCTTTGCTGCCTTTCATCATATTCCTTCTTTTATATTATATTGTTTACATACTGTACATCTGAAATATAGGTCAGGTATCCAAATTATTCTGTTCATGTAATTTATCTAAAATCTTAGTTTATGTACTTTTAAATGACATTTTGTTCAAATTATTAATAAATACGATTTGAAAAATATGTGTAATTATTTATGCAACCTCTCAGTTTCTCTGGCTTGCTCTCCTCTCTTTCAGTGAACAGTTTGAAAATGCTTTCAGATGGAAAGAGCAAATGTATTACTTTATCCTGCTTCTCCTTTATCGTCTAGTCATACCCATCTCAAGGCAGATTGAAGATAAACCAATATTGTTGAAAGTCTAATATAAAATAAAAGCCATATACATTTTTTAGTTTCAGATTGGGGAATAAATACAATTTTATTACTTATTTTTTACTGTTTAAGAGATTTTTCTCTACTTACTTTGTCATGAAACAACAAAAAGTACCGACAACTTACCAGAGCATTTGTTCCAATTTGGACAATTTTCGCTGTTTTACTGTTCCAGTGAAAATGTAAAATGTTGGATTTTATTTGATTTTCACTTCCGATGGTAGTGGTCAGCAGGACAAATACCAATGAAATGTCTAACACTTTCCTACTTTATCCAACATCAAAAGGAGATAAAAATGTGTTTTTAAACATGTTATCCTACACAGAGATATAATTTTCCATTCACGCTTGCAAATACACAAGTTGTGCTTTTTTTTTTTTTTTTTTTTTTTTTTAGGAAGGAACAATGGTGACAGCAATTGCAAGGATCATGGATAAAATTGCTCATTTTAAATGTTCAAAGTTTAAAATTGTGATAGGATGGTTTGCATACTAAGATGACATGCAATTGTAAACTGAGTGAATGTTGTCCATAAATGGCAGACCAGGGCAGGTCTTAATGCAGATCCCACAACACAAAGCAGTAGAAGACATTTGTTCTATCATTCTCAACAAATGAACATTTCAGGAGTGAAATAACTAGTAGAAGTAGCTTATCCACATTCACTAAGCTAAGAGAACATTTAATTTACAAAGTGAAAATGCATATTATTAAACCAAGTGAATAGGACGCTGACCAAAAATTAAATGCAGAGGATTCTTTCTGGTGCATGTGATTTAAATTATAGGGAATGATAATCACCCATGAAGTTTGGTAAATGTCACAATCACTGCTTTATAAGTGCTTTAGATGTGTGTTTCATTATGTTTTATTATTGCTAAATAAATGTTAGTTACATGTTTTTTGTTATAGTTACACTGCTTCTTTAACAAATTGAAATTAATAATGGAATAAAAAAGATGCAGAAAGGACATTATGAGGTCTATTTATAAACCAGTGAATCAGTTTGACATCTTGTTCCTTCTGCTTTGGGTGTCTATTTAAAACACAGGCAGTCAGACATTCCCTCAAACATTCCCTCATGGCAATTTTCCAGGTCCATATGTTTCAAAGGCAGTAATTGATTCGCACCAGGAAATGTTTGAGGGTCAGTCAGCAGAGGACATTTACACTGAGATGTCACAAACACTGGGGGAGATGTGTCTTTCCTTTCCTTGGAGAAACAAAAATGCCATGACGGCCCGTAACTCCAACGACGTGACACTTGCTTGAGCCTCTACCATCACAGCTTCTCACTAAATGAGAAAACAGTTTTAGGAAATCGCAAAGACCTAATATTTGCAGAGTCACATACTAGGATATTAGGTTGTCATATGCCCCCACACTCATTTTTTCATTATTTCATCTGGAAGGGGGCAAAGCCAGGAACTTCTCAGCACCCCCTCGTATACTGTATTACCTCACTTTTTTTAAGACAGGTTACATAATATTTTTATACCAAATAAAATTTCTAAAATTTAAAATACCATTTGATTTTTTTTACTTTATTCATTGACATTAAGGACATAATTACGATACAAGAAGAATTTCTAATCCGATAAACATACTTTGTTACTTTACTGAAGTGATCATGTTTACATTGTTTTCTTACTTTATTCATTGACATTAAGGACATAATTACAATACAGGAAGAATTTCTAATCTGATAAACATACTTTGTTACTTTACTGAAGTGATCATGTTTACATTGTTTTCTTACTTTATTCATTGACATTAAGGACATAATTACAATACAAGAAGAATTTCTAATCCGATAAACATACTTTGTTACTTTACTGAAGTGATCATGTTTACATTGTTTTTCTTTAGTTGCACATTTTTGTCTAATGTGTGAGGTATAAAGCTTATCTAAATCCTAGAACAAAAATGTAATATGATGTTATCCATCCAGGTGTGGATGCATACAATTTAGGTTTTACATTTTTTTTTTTAGCAGGAAGTTAGATGGAAGTTCTGCCATTCTTCCTGTCCTGGGATGACAACACTTACTCACCTAAAGTATCTATGAACTGGAAATGTGAGTGATGAAAGAATGACAAATTTGAGGATGTCAACCTTACCACTGTGTCTGCCAGAGTATCTGGTTAGGTTGAGGAGTCCCACAACGTATTTCTATTAAAACAGATAACATATTTGTATTAACCGCAAATTTGATTTTTTGCCTGCATAAGAATAAGAATGTAGGTTACTGTGTAAATTAGAAGCAGGTATTAACTCCATACACAAACTCCTTTGTCCTAAACTTTGATGTATTTTTAAGAATTTCGATCCCAGTTGATTGTTAATTAAAGATTTAAACTTACGCAGTGGTTTTATCCTTATCACCATTAACTAAATCACAGAAACTCCAGGTGCATATGAATCAGTTTAGTTTGTTCATATTTTATTTACCTTTCCCAGCACATTAGTCATAAAACAGGATACATAGAAAAGAGCATAATGTAGGAATTAAGCAATAATAGACATTATAATTATAATGATAACATTTTCTGATGTTTTATTTTGTGCATTAACCACTTCATTATACTCTATCTTGCATGGGTACAGAAACATTTTGGGGTACTCTGTTTTCAAAAACTTTCAGCCTTTGTAGTCTGTTACATAATTTACAAACTTTTTTTTAAAAAGTAATTCTTAAGTTCAGTGTATTTATTCATATACTTTTTTGTAGGTTTTCATTAGGAATAAAGAGAAAAAATAATATTATTTCCTAAATCTTCTTTAATGTAATTAGCACAATTTCAGATATTTACCACAGAATGTAGTCAAACTTTTCTAAGTACTAAGCTACCAGATAAAAGCATCATTTATGTAAGGTAGCAGAATAGTAAAGTCAAAAGCCAAATTTCAGCTTTCAGGTTATAATACATTCTTTTTGTTAGTTTTACATTGAATTGCACATGGGTAATTAGAATAATCTTCTTTAATGTAACAAATGATGTTAACAGATTCACCGTGTTACCATTACATTGTGGAAGCTCCGTGATTCTTTGAGCTACATTAAGCCCAGTTGTAGCTCGCAGAATCGTAAGACCAACAGATGATTAGTTCTAATTCAACTCTTTGTACTGGATTCTGGCTGTCACTGATAGCCAGCAGCTCCAGCCCACAATCCTACTAAGACCACCACTATAATAGGATCTCTCTTTATATTGCATATTATGGTACAGCAAATGGTAGCATTCCACCACAATAATAATAATATTAATAATATATTTCAGAAAAGCAAAACATTATTTTGAAATAGATGAGAGAATGAATCTTAATTTAAAGGTGATTTTTGTGTTTTGCAATCATTGCTAAAGCATTTGAGAATAATTGCTGTAAAGTGCAAGGTGCCATCATTGGTAACATAGACTGGGTAAATAAGGCCAACTAAAAAAAAAGGATTTATATTTGTACCTTTAGTAAGGGGTATAAACAATTCCCCCTACATAAATTGCGTTGTAGTGTGTGCGCAGGGCAGGGACAATATAATTTAATTCTAAAGAGGCCAGCCCTCCACTGCTGAGGGTCTGTAAAAGGAGAGATGATAGCTAATTCAATACCTGAACCACAGTCAGGGATGTAAAGGCTTTATAGAAAATAGTTTGCAAGTATAATATCTTAGAGAGCTTGTTATGCTGCCTTTTGCTTGAACATTGGCATAATCCTAGGACAACATGCAACTAACATAAAAAATACATTTTGATTTGAATTATTGTACTGTACATGGTGTACAAAGTTTGTAGTTTTGCCAAAACCTGGCTTTGGTCTGTTAGAGAGTTTTATACCTTAAGATTGCCTTGTTGTCAGACTTCCAGTTCTTGGATGTGATTATAAAATTTTACAATATAACATATGTATGCCTCCACTGCTCACATTTATATTTTACTTTAATATTTGAGTAAAAGGCTATTTGAATTTGTTTGACATGTATGCAAATAATATGCATTTTGCAAGGTTCAAAAAAGGTCTAAGTGTTGCATGCAAAGATGTAACTAGGGATATTGTTACTGCAAATCATTTCATTTACTGCTCAAAGGTAAACCTCAAAATTGTGCAGAGTGTGCTAACAGACAGTGTGCTAACATACATCTAAAACAAAATATTAATTCAATTGTGGTTTAAAGTATAAGGCTAACATAGGGACTCTTTATTTAAAGTTTATTCAAAGCTTTGACGTGTAACAAGACAGGATTATCATTAGACAGCATATCCCATTTTTTGCTTGTACACTATGCATAAAAGAATTTAGGCCTTGCAAAGTAAAGTTATTAAGAATTAGCTCCACACCATCTAGAACAGAGTCTCGGTTCCAATTATGAGTGCTGCAATCCTTTTTTTTGTTTTTTTTTATATATTTATAACTGCAAGCTTGTATATTCAAACTTTTTTCAAGTTAGAACTCATTTTACTAGTTTTTAATTGTTCAGTGCTTATTTTCTTTGAAGTGGCAGCACAGGTGCTACATGTATGCTTGAAAATAGCAGTAAAAATACAACTCAGTGATCTGAAGAATGTTCAGTGTAAAAATGCAGAACAGCTGAGACAGTGGATAAAAGAAATAAATTACATATAAAACATTTTAACCACTCATGCTTTCTGTAATGAGATCCATCCATATGTTTGTTTTGGTTTGTTTAATTACCTACTTTCAATACCAGCACATAGCTACATATACATTTTTTTTGCTGTTTTAAATTAGGCGTCTTTTTTCTATAAAATAAAATTGAATTTTCCCAAACAAACACAATCCTATTCTTGTGTGGAATAATAAATTATATGAATAATATAAGTTTATAATGATATGATATAAAAGATAAGCCTTCATATAGACCAAAAGTTTTCCCCTTTCCATGCTGGATGTACATTTACCAAAGTAAGAATGTCATAGATCTTGTAAGACTGGCCTTCAGCAATCTTCAGGAATCTTAAGAGGAACCTGCTACTGAGCATCCATAAGATAGCATCCAAAGGGGGGCCCCCACTCCTCTTTATTACATGCACATGCGGCTCTTTCTACATTGGAAAAAACAAAAGACCATTAAAAAAGAGAATCTGTGAGCATTTATACTACATTCAGGTAAGGAAAATCACTACATCCATATGCCACCACGTAAGTACCAAGCACAAATACGACCCAAATGTCCTAAAATTCTTTGGGCTGTAACACATACCCCCTAACTCTAGAGGTGGGGACCATGACAAAAGATTACTTCAACTCGAAATGAAATGGATAGTAAACCTCAGAGCAACATTCAAACCTGGCCTTAATGATGTTATGAGCTTCAAATCTTGCCTTTGAGGTTACACAAACATCTGCTATCACTAGTAGTAAGGCACATATACTCAATTGTCTGACTTATGTATAAGGAAAAAGAATTATCTTTTGAACCTTGAATCACGAGTAGTAACATATATGTATTTAATTGTATATCTCATATATAAGAAAAAAGAAATGTTTTTTGGAACCTTGTCTTTTATTGAATATATTACTCCCACTTTTACCATTGTATATCCCTTTTGGAATACCAGATATGGAATACACCGCACATACTGATGCCTTTTTTTGCCCACATGCTCAAATCCAGTATATATCCAAAACCTATCTATAATCTTGCCTTCATCCATTAATGCTTTTTAAAGATCTTCATCCTTGTCAGGGGACATCTACATACAAGGGGTGTGGCCACACGCGCACGCGCCCAGCGGGGTGCGCTAGTGCCACACATTCCCGGAATTGACCGCCGTATTTCAGGCGCACTCTCCGTTCACACAGCCTGCTCAACTGTATCCACACCATTCAGGACTTTTCTGCATGCACGGAAGGAACAAACTCAAGGTAAAAAAAAGGTTTGGACAAAAAGATAGAAATTCCCTACTTCATTCTTTGCTAGAAAAGGAACTGTTGGTATGTACACACATTAAACAAATTTTTATATACTATAAAAGATAACAATACATACTTAAGGAAATTTTTATTTAGACAAAAACTAACATATAAAACTTATTTACATACATGCACCTATATTTGAACCGCTCACATCATTTGTATGTTTATTTATTTGATTTACATAACACAAAAATGTAAGTAATGAACTTTTTTACTTTTAATACCCCCACATTATATCTGGCTATTTTCTATCAAAGCAAATATCCTAGATAATACTTTATTGTTTGGAATAAGAAGTCCATATATGTTTATGTGAATTGTTAGATGCTATTCTTTCCAAAATGAAATGAGCAATACACAGCAACCTATGTATATGATATGTATATGACATCTGTAAGATTTATGTTGATTTATTTATATGCTTTGTCTTCTCCTTTTTTTTTCTATACTATATATACATACATAGACATACATTTAAAAACATACATACATACATACACATACATTTTAAAATCCCTGAAGAAGCCCAGTGTGGCGAAACGCATCGGATTTTTATGTCATATATACCGGTTGAAACGTTTGTACAATTTTCTTTTGCTTAGGAAGACTTTGTCTAGTTTGAAAAATACCCAGGTCTGTGAAGTGTTAACAGAACCACGGTATTTAAATATGAACAACAATCTCTTACTACAATTGATGTAAATCATATTTTGATTTATTATGTAAAAATACGGACATATTTTTCATTTTTTTCCACTCACACAACACATTTGATTTTATATTTTTTCAAGAGGCGGGAAGTAGAGAAGATACCCCTTTATTCATATACATTATCAATAATATAAACCACTACACAAGTGAAAACACTCACACAGTCTTGTATATTTATAGTTGGATCAACAATAGACACTGCCAAAGCCCATGCTTTAGCCTTTTATGCATTAACTTCTCAGTCATCTCCTGCAGTAATGAATATAAACAATAGGCTGTTAAATAAAGTTGACTTCATATGTTTAAGGAGTGGTGATCATCTAGTTATATGTTTTAAAAGGTAGTTTTACAAAACAAAGAGCCATACATTGGCTACATAAGGCCAAAGATTAATAGAGTACCTAGGACAGAATGGTGGGAAAGGAACCGGCACAGTGAATAGAAGTAGAAATGAGGAACGCACATTGAAGATAGTGCCTTAAGCTGGTCAGAGGGAATCTATCATTAAAGATACAGAAACAAAATTATCAGTCTTTGTGAAAGAGCAATAGCCTTTAAATAAAAAATTGCTTACGAAGGATCACAGAATGTTGAAGAATTACAATAAAAAAACATATTAGCATTATATATGTATATATGTGTGTGAGTACTATATATTTAATTAAAGCGGAACTAAACCGAAAACAAAAAAATGACACCTTTAATCCTGCAGATCCCTTGATGGCTATGGTCCTTCCCTTGATCTATTACCACAATCCATTTCCGCGTCGTATTTAAATTCCTCTTCGCCCTGGCACTGAGGAAGCTCCGGGCACTGCCATCTCCAGTCTTCTCTTTTGTCTTTTTCTTGTCTTTTCACTATGTCACCTGATCTTGCACAGCATAGGTGTGAGCTTGGGTGATGTATCCCGCTGTAAAGTGGAAAAAATTAGCTGAGATTGGCATCTCTTTCCCTTAATAGAAAAAATGCTCCTTCTGCACATATCCGAAAATAGGGCATGCCCAGAAGGAACCTCCTGGGATGCGTGACGTAGATATCCCAGGAGGCTATGCGCCCTTATTCCCATTGAAAGGGGAGGTGCGGCACCCTTTTTAAATAAAAAGGTGTTGCATTTAAAAAAAATAAAAATAACATTTTCCCTTTACATATAAGGGTGAAAATTTTGAGTTTAGGTTTGATTTAATTGTAAATTGTAACTGCAATTCCTTTGGGCACTCACCTTTAAAAACCCTACTGGCTTCCTCAAAAATGTGGTCTTGACTATGGTTAGGTGAACATTAGGTGAACGAGGTGAACTCTTCCAATGGACAGTTAGTGCTATGGCTATGGAAGTACTGGATAATTTGTTGGCAACAAAAAGCCCCACTGTCTGCAGCTAGATTATCTAAGTCCTGTTTCTGTAATTAAATAGTTAATGCTTTTTTATTATAGCAAATTATTGATTTTGTTTTACAGTTGTTTGCAAACCATAAATAAAGTATAATAGTTTATATTTAATTGCCACAAAACAAAAAATCACCATGTGCATACCAAACAATGCAGTATTTTTGTAGAATCAACTTATACTTTTTATCAAGGAAGTTTCTCTATTAGCTGCAAACTCATAGTGACAACTAACTTGGAGTTGAAAAATGAAAACAATTGCTTTCCTGTGTTTTTCTCAGCATTTCTGCTCATTTAGTAGAAAGTGTTGTTAGTTCTAATAAATTATAACTTAGTCACAAATGACTGTGCTAACTTCTCAATAATAAAAAATGAGTGGAAGTCAATAATGTATATTCCAGTTCGAACACGATTTGTCTGTCAGATATCACACTTATTTCTTTTTGGCTGTTTTATCATTCTGTGTAAAATCTTCAATTATTAGCTACACCAAAATGTGTACATTGAACATACTGTATATTACAAAGTCATTTTCATTTATTAGGTTAGGAGGTTCTCTGGCAGGATATCCCTGCAATGTTTTTTTTATACTCTGCGAAGTGCAGTCCATGTGAAGTCCATAAAGCTTCTTAACTCACACTAAACTGCAGTTGGGGACTGAAAAACTTCTTGCCATCCTCAGACCACGTCCTTCCTTCCTTCCTGATATTCTGCCGGCCAGTGCACTGACATTCCCCGGGAGTTCCCGGTGATGTTGGTGCATGCATTGCTAAGTACGGGAGGCACAGGTGGAAATTAAAATAATTTTGCATTGGATTCAATACAAAATAACTGTATTGAATCAAATACAAAGAAATCAATATAATATATAAAAAAATGTATAATATATATATTACATATGCTACTGTACAGGTAAATTACAGGTTTCAGTATTTTTATATACCCTTGTTTTAACAGATTTAGTTTTTTTTATTTAAAATGTATTATTACCTTTAATAATTTGGACATATTAAATTTAAAGTATTGGACATTTGTTGCGTTATGCCTAAGAATTATAGGCCTACAATGTTAAATAAAATATGCTTTTGGCATAAAAATACTGGCGTGTATAAAGGTGTTAAGCAGTCATGAACTGATATAGAAGTTTGTAAAAAGTACAGGTGCACTGTAAATAAATGACTACTACTAATAATTAATAATTATAATGTTTTATAACAATTTCATAATATCCCTTTCCTTACTAATAATATGTGTTTGTAATTGCAAATAGGGGGTTTGTGTTTGACCTGGTCATACTTATCACCTAACTTGGAAAACACCAACAAGTGGTATATTTATAGCCTTTATTTTATACTCTTGGCAATAGGCACTAAAGAATAACGTAGGCCTGTCTGTTTGGGGTTTGTCTGAATAGTAAAAAAAAAAATCAATATATATATATATTATATTATTAAAAAAATAATTTTGTATTTCTATTTTAATTTTTCTTGTGTAAAATTAAATGAAATATAAATAGTATATCTAGAAGAAACTGCATTTTGCAAAGACTACACAGTAAAAATGTAACTGAATCTTTAAAGTCAGCACAGTTTCACCTTATTAATATGCTAAGTAAATTTGCAACTTGTTAAGGGATAATTTACTTAAATTAATCAATAAGGCAATAATACTATGCTGATTTCAACCATTTACATGTGAAAAAATTTTTCAAACGTTTTTTTAATAGTCCTTGAATATAATTAGTCTTAAGGTAGTCTTTGATGAATCTTTTTATATACTAAATTCAGTGAGAATTCAAAATGCTTGGGTAGTCTTTACAATGTGCATTTCCCATAGTGTATATTTATAAAGTGGTGAACTGGCTGTTTGCCAAAAAAGTGCATTATTTCAACACAAAAAAATGCTATTTTTTGTCCCATTAATAAAAATGGACAATTAGCAAAATTATTTGGCTCTTCTAAACCTGATAGCCACTAATTAAACTTTAATTTTCATTTCACTGCATGTACTTATAAAATGGCAATCGGCCAGATCACCACTTTAAGATCTTCAGAAAGAGCTTTCCACTTTGAAAGTGGAAAAAATATAGACCACTATGGAATTCAGTGGTGTTTGGTTCAATCACACTGACAGTCACTTTTCACTATTATTGTATGCTTTTTTTTTTTTTTTTTTTTTTTACTATATTTAAAAAGTGGCAATCAGTGACTGCAATAGAAGTAATTTGCCACCATTTTAGGTTGGCTATTGTGGCTCATTAAAGTGAATTGAGCAACTGACTGCTAATGAAGAGCGAATATAGTACTATATAAAATCTGATTGCCCTTTTATACATATCGCATTATAAACTATATAAAATTGAAAAAAATGAAGTATATATCAAACAGATTTTTAAAGATATATAACAAAGAAATAGTCAGTTTTAGGCAGATAAGAAATCTCATTAGACATCCACTGCTCCCTGTCACAAGTGCACCTGGTAAAGCAGTAAAATTTGATATAAAATGGAAGGGTTTGTACTTCATCCCTTACTCTGCTTTTTATTTATTCATCTGAGCAAGGTTATTGCTTTAAGCTTTAAGTTTTCACTTGAATGCAAATTTACTTTAATTGGGAAAAATGGTCAGTTGTTGTTTTTCAAATAAATGGCCTTATTCATTAGCGGATAATGAATTTAAAAAAGTTTTTCATCTATTCCTGAAATTGATAGTGAAGGTTGAGGATAGATTTCTAAATTACTTCTGTTTTTTTTAATGCCCAATCTTCAAAATAA
This sequence comes from Pyxicephalus adspersus, assembly GCF_032062135.1. Classification (NCBI taxonomy): domain Eukaryota; kingdom Metazoa; phylum Chordata; class Amphibia; order Anura; family Pyxicephalidae; genus Pyxicephalus; species Pyxicephalus adspersus. The sequence goes on along the minus strand of NC_092862.1, from coordinate 69,030,820 downwards.
AAATCTTTGGAGCAGTTTATTAAATTATGTCTTTTACAAAACTATAGCAAATTGGACGTGTTTATTATTTTCACTCAAAATTTTTGGAATGCATTTTTAACTACTAGATCTTATGTGAAGTGTAAATGATTTGTGTTAAAGAAAAGTAAATTTTTTCCATGAAATCCTTGAACAATAACTAAAAAAAAAATCCTTTGGAGGAATTTAGGAGCATTTATTTTTGTCTGAAATGCTAAAAAGTGGAACTCTACTGGTTGGTGGCTGGTGCAAGCATGCAAAACATACGTACCAATATTGGCACTGACTTACTTGTTTGCAGGCAACCTGCAGTGATAACTGGTCCAGGATCCTGTCACCTTTGCATCCTAGGAAACAGTCATTTTCATTGCCAACTCCACTCCTCCATTAAAGAGACACGATGATGTAACTCCTGCGAGTGTCAGGAATTACATTGTCCCCAAAGTCTGACTCTGCACACACTGTGCAGTCTAGGGCTAAAAGACAAATCCACCAGGAGAAAGGACTTTAAATTTTGTTTCGAATTTTATTATGATTTTTTTAAACATTTGAATTAGTAAGGTGAAAGCTCTTTCTCTCACAAAGACAAAGTTTCAGTAGTCCAGTTGTTTCCAGAAAACTGTACTACTTTTCCATAAATCTGTTGAGTTGTCCATCTATAGGACCCATAGAATTGGTAAAGCTGGAATTCTAGTGAGAGGCTTCAGATATTTCAAGCTATATCACCTTTGTTAAGTGAGGCATTAGGTTAGGGTAAATTACATTACACAAAGTTACAGCTTGATGATTCTGTCAAAGAAGTTGGAGTAGTTATGAGTGTCATGATAGAGTTATCTTTGCAGCAAATGTAATTGTTGCTCCAAAACAGACTATGCTGTCTGCCATTACTCTGGAGCAATTAACATTTAATAAAAAAAAAAATATTCCTAGACTGATGACCTGTTGCAGGCAACTGTTCCTGATGCCAAGAAGTAGTTGCAGCACCTCCACCACAAACCATCCTGGCACCACCACCACAATCTTTAACAGTACAATTAAAGGCAAACTGATAAGAAAAATGGTTTCGGACTGGCTCCATGGTGTCTATGGTTCCCAATATTGACTAAAAAGCCATTCCTAGTATGTTAAAACCAAAACAGTCACAATATGAGAAAACAGGCTAATTTTACGTAATACTTTTTTCCGATTATGGCGTAAAAAATTATTTTTTTTCAAAACAATTAGAGGTTACCAGAAAAGGGAAATAGATTCAAACTGCCACCCTGCTGAAAATTGCCCAAGGAAAGCATTTCTAGTGCTTGTTTTCACCAAAAGTAATAATTTTAAACCCTTATTTTTAAAAAAATCATACTCTAAGGATTTTTCATTTTTGTTCAGCTCTCATTCTGTTCATCTTCTCATCTCTAACTCCTAGTTACATCTGATGGAGTGAGATTTTCTGATGTCAATATTTGGCTGCTTGCTGTAGAGCTTTTGTTTAACCTATCCCCCAACAGTTTATTGCCAGTCACCAGGGGACAGCTTTAAGAAAGCAAAGCTTTATTTCTCTACCAATAAAGCCAGCTCCAAACAAAACAGAGTGTAGGGCTTGGTATGATTAGTCAGTAGTGGAAAAAAAGATCAGCAGCTGGTAGCCTATGGGCAAAACCAAGAACAAATCCTTTGCCTTCTCTTTGCCGTTTTAGGCACAACTTTCAAAGTTCAAAGTCCTTTATGTGAGCTAACACTGCTGTAGGGTAAACCCAGTTAAATACATTATTTTTTGCTTTCTCTATATCCCACATAACAAAATATCTTTTTCTTAGTAATAAGTAATGGGGAAAATTAATGTTGTCCAGCAAAAGCATTTGCTGCAAGGCACTGAAAGAAATGCCTGAGAATAATTTGGTAGGTTATATTCTGTTAATAGGATAGCTCCTATAGCCCTACATTTACAGTAAATGTGCTGTTACTTTTTAGTGTTTCTCACATTTATCGGAATATACGTTTTTTTTAATCATTAAAAAAAGCAGGTTGGGGGAAAAGGACTTTTATCAAAAGAAGAGGTGGGCCTGAAAAAGATAAACCATGTCAAATTATTACAACAAAAGTTTGTGTTTCGCATCTGGATTCTTGGTCTGTGACATTTGTACACTACAAAATTTAAGCAGTTCTATATTGTATTTCATGCATTCACTAATCAAGGGTCTATGGGTTTGGTGAGGGTACCCATTTGCTGAGATATAAAACAGGCTTTTAAAAATGACTCACATTTGAAAAGGAATTTGTACCAGTCTAGTGATCAAGTTTGCCTAATGAAGCTAATTGGTCCTATATTGATTGATTTAATAAAAGAGTTTAGGCTTCTTCATAGTGCAGCATAGAAAATCACTCAGTAGAGATTGTTTACACAATTGAATGAATGATTGAAGCTCTGCTGACTTCCACCCATCCACTTATTTCAGGTCATTCTAGGTCTAATAGGAGTGTGAGTAATTATGGTTGCTAGCATGAAAGACATCATATGTATATATATTTGATATAGATTATATATATATATATATATATATATATATATACATATACATACACACACACACATAAACGTAGAACCTCAGTTATCTGGAAACCACGGGGAATGGCCGATTCAAGATAAGTGTAGTTTCCGGTTAACGGAGGTTAATTCCTTTTTCCTTTTCTCAGCCATTCAGTACTAGACTTAAATGAGGAGACTTGTCTCCATTCGCCTCTAGTGCTGAATGGCTGAGAAAAGGGAAACCCTGATGATACTTGAGCCATCATCAGGGTTTCCCTTTCCTCAGCCAGTTACAGAGCGGGGCAATGATTGGAGCTCTGCTATGCTGACAGCTCCGCTTTCTTGATTGCTCCTGAAGCCCCAGCGGAGCTGTGGCATGTGTTCTTGGATGCAGAACACATGCCACAGCTCCACTAGGGCTGCAGGAGCAATCAAGAAAGCAAGGCTGTCGGGTGCCGTTATCTGAGCTCGGGGTAACAGGGGTTCTATATATATATATATATATATATATATATATATGTATATATATACACATATATATATATATATAATGTCTTTGGAAATACCCCTACTAAACATGTCAGAAACTCTCTAATTTTATACAACAGTTGCAGTCAGCGTCCTGAAGCATGGGATGAGATTTGTTACAATTGTCTTCCTTTTGCTTTACCTTGTATTTCCCTGTATGTGATGAGATTTTCACCACATTTACTAAAATGGGTAAATTATTCTCTGCAAAATGATCACTCACATTGCAAAATATATCATACCTTGTTTCCCCGATTATAAGGCACTGTCTTATATTTTTTGAAATGCCAAAATATGCCCTAGGTCTTATTTTCAGGGGTATGTCTTATTTTTCCATGAAGAAGACTACAGTACACATTTATTGTTGAAAGTCACTCATGATCACTCATGTGCCATTGATTGTCCCCTTCTTCATGATCACTCATGTGCCATTGATTGTCCCCTTCTGATCACTCATGTGCCATTGATTGTCCCCTTCTGATCACACATGTGCCATTCATTGTCCCCTTCTGATCACTCATGTGCCATTGATTGTCCCCTTCTGATCACTCATGTGCCTATCATATTCCCCTTCTGATCACTCATGTTCCATTGATTGTCCCCTTCTGATCACTCATGTGCCATTCATACCGTATTCCCCTTCTGATCACTCATGTGCCATTCATATTCCCCTTCTGATCACTCATGTGCCATTCATACCGTATTCCCCTTCTGATCACTCATGTGCCATTCATATTCCCCTTCTGATCACTCATGTGCCGTTCATATTCCCCTTCTGATCACTCATGTGCCGTTCATATTCCCCTTCTGATCACTCATGTGCCGTTCATATTCCCCTTCTGATCACTCTATGCCATTGACTGTCCCCTTCTGTTCACTTATGGTACTTAAGTGTAACTCCGTTAGGGCAGGGATCTCCATTAGGGCAGGTAACTCCGTTAGGGCAGGGATCAGCAGCTTGCTTCCTGGTGCAGAATCGCGGGGGCGCGTGTGCCGGCTTCTTACTTTCAGTTTCGCTCTGCACTGCAGCCAGGAGGAGACACACACTGCAGCCAGCATCGAGGAGACACACACAGGATCGGGTATTGGAGGATGTCTTATTCACGGGTGAGTGCCTTATTTTATTTATTTTATAAAAAATCGGGGGTGGCTTATTTAATGGGGATGCCGTATAATCGGGGAAACACGGTACCTATTGTTTGAATACTTTTATTCCAGATTAGAAAGATAGATTCAAATGTGTTTGTAGTAACTTGCCATTATCAAAGGACCTACATAAACACAATTATTCTGTAAAAAAAATGAACTCTGACTTGCATATTTTTGACAGTTGCAAATTATAAAATTTTAACTGTTACTCTTTTTTTTGATTAGCATTCCCTACAACACCATGTTCTTGTATTTCACACAGTCATTATGTATCTTTTCCCAGTTACTTGGCAAAAACCTATACAAAGTAATGCACAATACTTTCTGTATACAAAAACAATCTGGATTAAATTTGTGTTTAAAATAGAACCTGAGGATACATGAATATCATCTCACTAAATTGATTAATTTATTTATTAAAGTTAGTACTAGTGAAAAGTAAATTTCACTCAATCTGTTTTGCAAATAAGTAGTAGGTGCAGTCAATTATCAAAAGTGTTATTTCCATTTATTATGGAAAAAATCCCCACCAGATGTACTATATATTGCAATGTTTTATAGCAAATTTGCAGTGTGTTTTTTTTTCTCTATTTTAATTTCAAGAAAAAAAAAATCTACTGACCTTGCTAGCTATCTTTTCTTGGAAGATGTGTGTAAAATTAGTTAGGAGTATGTTAAAACCTAGCTAAAACACTATTTTAATTTCCTGATACTGTGTTTGTCAGCAACTCTCCAGGAGGTTGAAAAAAAAAAACTAAAACATATCAAATAATGCTAATATTTGGTTACACTTTTTAGAGTTTAATGGGCTCTCCCATATACAGCCCTATTGTAGGTATGAATTTTTGTAAAAGGGAAATTGTTTTTGATTGTGTCGCTTGTTGACATAGTGCTCACAGCAAGAACATTAGATTTTCCATAATTGCAGGTAAGCAGACAACAATCAGATTGTTTTTTTGTGACTTCCCAGATGCACCCATAATAGATGCCATTATTGTGGACATGCAGATACTTTTGTAGCAAATTTGACATTAATTGTTCGCCCAGTGGAGTTTATTTAAAAATGAAATTCCTATTTTTGTGAGAGGAAGTCCTCCACACAAGGATATAGACATAAAATGTAACATGAGTGAGAACCCTTTTCAACACTATCTAAAAAAAGCATCAAAACCTGAAAAGGAAATGTTTTTTTTTTTTTTGATTAACAGTCTGTAACCTGTTTAGTTCTTGCTGGATTATTACTCGTCCATTTACTAATCGTGGTTGTCAAGTGTGAAATACAAGAATTACAATCAAGTTTGAATTACAAGAAGAAAATGGCAGACACAAACAACCCACCTACAACTAAGTCTATAGCCTGCTTGATTTCTGCTGGATGAATCACTGATAGTGGGTATCCAGAATTTGCATGAACGGATAGATGGAGGACTTAGAAGGTGGATATGACTGTGAATAGGAAAAGGAGCAGGCAAGAAAGGAAAAGTCAATGCAGATAACCAAAGGATAGGGAATGTGAATGAAGATAGGAAGATGAGGATGTGAAATGTAAATGGGAAGAGGAGTGTGAATGGGAGGAGTGTTGCAAATAAGAATGGGAAAAGAAATGTGAATGTTGAAGGGAAGGGAAGGGAAAGGAATGGGGTAGGCTTTAACCATGGTAACAGAGACTGAAATGGAGCATGGTGCTGTCATGAGAGTGGAGTTTACCTTTGTGTGGAATTGTTGGAAGGTTGCACTGCACCACCTACATGGTTTCTATTTTTACTTTAGGAAGCTTATAGTAGGGAATAGGTGTAAGTTGGAAACCAATGACACCAGGTAATGTGACACCTTGTGGATTCCCTTGATTCTGATCAAGCTTGACAGTAAAGCTTGATCGCTAACTTCTTGTACTATGGGATACACAATAAAGGACAGTACAAATTTATAGATAAAAATACAGTGATGCATGTAGTTTTTAATTGTGTTATGTAAATTAACTGAATATTGACTCACTGCAGGAACTGTGAGACTGAGGCTCAATGTGAAATGAGATACATTGAGGTGGTCCAAAGTGTACAGAGAGCTTTGTATCAGAGAGCAGGTCATATGTCTGTGGCCATTAGGTCAAGCTGCATTTATCACATTCAATAAATTGATTGAGGAAAAGTGTAATGCTTTCCTAGAAACACAGAATATATCTGAGTATTAAGGTTTAAAAAATGACACCAGAGACTGTTGATCCAGAGAACTTCCAATTGCCTTATGGGATCAGGAAATTTTTTTTTCACCTGTTGGACTAAACTACTATGTACAGTTAGGTTCATAAATATTTGGACAGAGACAACTTTTTTCCAATTTTGGTTCTATACATTACCACAATTATTTTTAAATGAAACACCTCAGAAGTAGTTGAACTGCAGACTTTCAGCTTTAATTCAATAGGTTTAACAAAAAGATTGCATAAAAACGTGAGGAACTAAAACCTTTTTTAACACAATCACTTCATTTCAGGGGCTCAAAAGTAATTGGACAATAAACTCAAAGGCTCTTTCATGGGCTGGTGTGGGCAATTCCTTTGTTATGTCATTATCAATTAAACAGATAAAAGGCCTGGAGTTTATTTTTTTTTGGGGGGGTGCTTGTATGTGGAAGATTTTGCTATGAACAGTCAACATGCAGTCAAAGGAGCTCTCCATGGAGGTGAAACATCCTTAAGCTTCAAAAACAGAAAAAAAACATCAGAGAAATTGCTACAATATTAGGAGTGGCAAAATCCACAGTTTGGTACATCATGAGAAAGAAACAAAGCACTGGTGAACTCAGCAACGCCAAAAGACCTGGATGTCCACGGAAGACAACAGTGGTGGATGATCGCAGAATCATTTCCATGGTAAGAGAAACCCCTTCACAACAGCCAACCAAGTGATCAACACTCTCCACGAAGGAGGAGTATCGATATCCAAGTCTACCATAAAGAGAAGACTGCATGAAAGTAAATACAGAGGGTGCACTGCAAGGTGCAAGGCACTCATAAGCCTCAAGAATAGAAAGGCTAGATCGGACTTTGCTCAAAAACATCTAAAAAAGCCAGCACGGTTCTGGAAAAACATTCTTTGGGCAGGTGAAACCAATATCAGCCTTTACCAAAATGAAGGCAAAAAAAATGTATGGAGAAGGTGTGGAACAGATCATGATCAGTGTGATGGCTTGGGCGTGCATGGCTGCCAGTGGCACTGGGACACTAGTGTTTATCCATGATGTGACACAGGACAGAAGTAGCCGAATGAATTCTGAGGTGTTCAGAGACATACTGCCTGCTCAAACAGAGCTAAATGCAGTCACATTGATTGGGAGGCATTTCATACTACAGATAGACAATGACCCAACACATACAGCCAAAGCAACCCAGGAGTTTATTAAAGTAAAGAAGTCGAATATTCTTGAATGGCCAAGTCAGTCACCTGATCTGAACCCAATTGAGCATGCATTTCACTTGTTGAAGACTTAACTTTGGACAGAAAGGCCCACAAACAAACAGCAACTGAAAGCCGCTGCAGTAAAGGCCTGGCAGAGCAATAAAAAGGAGGAAACCCAGCATCTGGTGATGTCCGTGAGTTCAAGACTACAGGCTGTCATTGCCAGCAAAGGGTTTTCAACCAAGTATTAGAAATGAACATTTATTTTCAGCTTTTATATTTGTCCAATTACGTTTGAGCCGCTGAAATGAAGTGATTGTGTTAAAAAAAAAGGCTTTAGTTCCTCACATTTTTATGCAATCTTTTTGTTCAACCCACTGAATTAAAGCTGAAAGTCTGCAGTTCGACTGTATCTGAGTTGTTTCATTTAAAATTAATTGAAGTAATTTACATAACCAAAATTCAAAAAAAGTTGGCACTGTCCAAATATGTATAGACCCAACTGTATATATGGTTTCATCTAAAAAAATGGTGTTTTTTGGCATTAATATTTTCTTTGTGGTTGAGCCTGATGGACTGATGGATGCCCATGCATTCCCTTCAAAAAACTTAGAAGGTATACAGTTTACATAATTAAAGACTTTAAAAAACCTTTTGCTTTGCAGTATATACTGCCATATTTTTTTAAAAATAGTAAAATGTTATTTTTTTTACAAAGGCAATGCTGGCAACAGCTCCTCTCTTTACAAGTAATGTCTTTGTTTTCTTTGTATGCTTCTTTTTTCAAAAAAAAAAAAGGTATGTTGTTTGGCTTACTTTCAGAATTATTTTGAGATCACGACCCCTCTTGTAAGGATCACCCCATGAGTGTAGCAGTTAGACACCTGCTAGTTGTTTGCAGTGACACCATCCAACTGTGATGCTAATGAGATGTACAAGAGCTCTGCTGAGAGGAGTGATAATTACAGGGTGAAGAGCAGATTTCTTCCTGGACCTCCTCTCATGCCTCCCTCATCCTTTAAGGCACAATCTTTTGTAATACTAATTACTGATGTTAATTAAACATTTCTTTGAAATTCTGCCCTCCATTAACAGGTCAAATAAACAGAAAATTTTAAATAAAGAAAAAAAAAGAAAATATTCCTTTCTAACCAGCCTTATAAGCTGTAATTCATATGCAGCTTATAAAAATTTTATGTCAAAACTAAACACTGTACAATTAACTTTAGTTTTTTTTGTCTGTATCCTACACTAATAATGCATTCCATGTTTAAATGTCTGTATCACTCACTGAACTGTACTGTAGATTTTCCCCAAGAGCCTTACTGAATTACTGTCATGTACATGAAAAAACTCCCATTGCTGTTCAAGCAATGCAGGGGGCATGATTCAATTTGCTAAGAAGTTTTATTGTTCTCCAAGTGAAGAGGTTGATAGAAAGGACACCTTATAAGAGTACACTTACAGCATGCGTGACCAGATTTTAACCTGAGTCTCTTGAGAAAGAATTTCCAACATCTTCCCCCAGTAATAGTACAGACAAAGAAGATGTTTTGCCCATGGCTAATCATTGCAAGTAAAAGCTGCAAATAGCATGTATTACTTTAAAAAGTTTTAAACTGTACAGATTAACAAAAAAATATTTTGTCTTTTAAGATGCCCTCAGGAATCTCCTAGCTACTAGCTACTTGACAATATAGAGAACCCATTGCAGCATTTTCCAGACAAATCTTTTTTTTATAATTTTTTGAGTCTTTATCTGGCTATCATTCTGTTCACACACCCTCCCCAAATTACTACAGTGTTTACATTACTAATGTGATTTTGCCCAAAAGGTATGCTTTGTTTAAAGATTTAAATGCAAATTGATGTATTTGAAAACATGGAATATCACTGTACAAATAACATGTATACATAAAATTCAAAATAATTATTTTTAGGACAAAAATGGATTAGTTGGCAACCTCTTGATAGTTTTATTTTATATGTAAAAAAATTTAGGTACCTAAAGCTCTGGAAATATATTAGTGATTAATGCTTCTTTTTCAGTTATTTTAATAAAAGTTGAGTTTTACTGCAAAATTGAATAATGATTAAAACAATATTTTAGTGTCTTTCAAATTATGAGAGTAATGACTCTCGTTGTTGATATCCAGTGTTCAATTTAGATGGAAGTAGTAATGGGTCAATAGTCAAAATGCTAAATTTTATTAGAAACAATCAATCACAACAAAATATGATGCAGTTAGATACAAAGAGTCAGTTTGTGCTGACTATTACATATAATACACTCCATATACTCCTCCTGAAACACAGCCTTTGACATGAGTCCCTTGAAATACCTTTCTGTTTTTTAGGGAACTTTTTCTTTAATTACTATATCCACAGCATAGGGTACATTAAATTCCTGAGCGGTAACCCTGAGTCACACTCAGGGTAGCTAAAAAAATAAAGAATAACGATTTACCTGGTCCCACCGGCATCCACCAGTGTCCTGACAGTCTGCTCCCATCCTCTGGCCGCATCCTCTTCCTCCAATAGCTGCCTGGGCGAGTGCATTGACGTTCCCTGGTGACGTCGGTGCATGCATTGGTGCATGCGACGAAGTGTGGCAGGAATTTCAAATATTTTGTATTGAGTCAATACAAAATAACTGTATTGAATCCAGTACAAAGTATATTATATATGCTACTGTACAGGTATATTACAGGTTTCAGTATTTTTTATTTATTTATGCATCCTTGCTTTTGCAGATTTTTGTGTTTTTTATTTAAAGTTTATTTTTAAATATATTTAATATTGTACATATTTCGGTGAATTATGCCCAAGAATTACAGGCCTACAATGTAAAATAAATTTTCATAAAAGACAATGTACCACTTTTAGACATATAAATCCAGACAGAAATGAACCGCCCAGGAGGTTAACAAGGTGGCCATTGGGAAGAATGTCACCCTTTCAGATCTGACCTGAGAGACACAGGTTGCTATATAACTTTTACACAGGATACACAAATATTTCCAATTGAATCTCTTGTTTGAAAAAATCTATACATTGACATTTCAATATTAAACCAGCAATGCTTTCCAGCAGTTAGGGTAAGCTAAACCAGGTGCTCCATCTAATGAAGTATTGGTGTACAGGTTTAAAGAAATAGGGATCTTTTTATAAAACCGTGAATCTGGCATCCACTGAAACATTCTATGGTGGAGAACCATCCAGGTCTGTGCGCCTATTTTATTAAAGCTCTAAGGCTGGAGAGGATATACTTTCATTTGTGAAAACTGGGTGATTCAGCTAGTCATTTGCTAGCAAATGTTTTGAATCTTGTCCCAGATCCATTCTAGGTTTACTGGATCACCCAGCTTTACTGATGAAAGTGTTTTCTCCTCAGCCTTGGAAAGCTTTACTAAATCAGACCCTATGTGTTTCAATAGCACTAAATTGTTCTACATATAAAGTTGTTATCTATGTTGTTAATTCATTACATTAGCATAAAAAAAAATATGTAATTATTTAAGATAGGTGATTTGATGTAATTTACAATAGCTGATCACATATATACATTACTCAAAAATAATATGATCAAATGGGTTGGCTGCATACCTTGTATATGAAGTATATTTTTAGGCTTGTTAAACCAAATTTAAATCAATTATATTAAACTGATAATAAACAAAGACAATATATTAGGTGTATAAATGATTTATGGAACACACCTGATGGCTTTGTATATATATATATATATATATATATATATATATATATATATAATCTGGCAGACTGATCACAGTTTTATTCAATCTGAATTATTAGCTAAAAATCTGAATGGGAATTATGTAGCAGACTCCTCTAATGAGAGATGAAAGGTGTTCATTTGTGTTAAAAAACCATACCTGTTACAAATTGCTAGACTGAACCATGTGTTAACACCTTCCTTTTAGCTAGGCCAGACTAGAACTAATTTTGTCATTCTGCCTTTGAGGTGTGAATCGCAAAATCTTCATTTTTGTATAATCAGTAGGCATTACCATTCATCCTTGGATGGATTTCTTATATTTATTAGGCAGTCATATCAGTCACCACCACCACATCAGTCACCTCATAATTCCACACTCTAAGGTAAATAGTAAAAAGCCCAGACACTCTTTTGAGGACTGCAGGTTGAGAAGAACAACATAGTTTCAGTTTCATACCACAAGAAAACATGTAACAAGGATGAAATATATGATTTTCTTTGCATCCAACTTTATGTGGAATGGTTCCTAAGAACTAACTTTTTTACCTCAAATAACTCCAAGCAATTAAAAGAGTTAATCATTTTCTTAAAAAGGAATAAAATGAATAACACTAAGCTAGAAAGTAAATTGCATTGAATTTTAGTAATGAGATTACTCATTTTTGCTTGTTTGAACTATGGCCTTATATATCACAGCAGTTCAGTTAATCCCTTAGCAGTCTCCGGTCAAATCAATCAAGACTCTAGGCCTCACCTGTTCATTAACTTCTTTCTTTTTAATATTAGGTTCCACTCTATTACCTGTTTACATGATTTTATTCCCTCCCACCTCAATTTACATCATCTTTTCTCTTCTATACCTTAACTGCTCTCTTGATTCATTTTCTTTCCACAGCTATCTTCTTTTTTGGTGTTCTAGCATGCTCTTATTTTGTGGATCCTACTGCCCTCCTCAACTATTTATTCTCTGTATTCCTTTCTCTTCCAAATTACCTACACATGATGATTGCCCATAATCTGTTTTAAATCCTAATTACTGCATTAGACCCTTGTCTTTTAGTGAGACGACTTGGAGACTTTTTAAGGTGGAACTAAACCCGCAATTACTCATCTATTCCATCACAATTCGCCACCATCTTCCTTCTTTACTACCCGAAGACAATCTTAAGCCATCATGATGAATGCCAGGAAGTTCTCTCTTCCTTTGCATGAATGGGAGCAGGAGTTCTCTCTTCCTTTGCATGTGCCACGATTGCACTGCATGAGCAGCAAAATTTGAATAGGGCTGCAAGCAGGAAGAGAAGAGCGGGGTTTGCAGAAAGGGGCATTGCCTTTCCCTTTCTGCAATACCCAATAATGAGTCATATTACAAAACATATTTCAAGACTGGTTTCTTGAACATGACAATGAGTTTGTTCTACTCAAATCCATAGTCACCAAAAAAACTAATAGAGAATATTTGGGATGAGGTTGAATGGGAGATTCACACCATGGAACATAGAACATGCTGATAGTACATCATCCAGTTTGGAACATGTTAATGTAATACCCAGGAACTGATTAGGTTTTCATTGAAAAAGTTTATAGCTTAACATTTCATTTAAAACTGGGTATTGTGTAGCATTTAATTTTAAAATCCACCTCGCTTCTCTTTGTAACAATGTTTTGTCCCAGTTGCCACCTTGTTAATCAGGGGGGATCTGTTCTAGCACTGTAAATTTTATCTCGTTTGTGTTGAAACTATGATACATTGCCATACGCACACTTAGTGGGGTTGTTATTTCCCCATTGTTCATGGCATAAATGTGCTTGTAGATTCTTTCTCTAAATTCTCATCTAAGTTTGCCCACATAATAGCATTTTCAACTGCAATATGCCAAATAAATTATCCCTTTAGATTTACAGGGTAATGTTTCTCTCAAGATAAGACACAAAATTCACTGGGATAGTGAATAGTGGCTACAGACAAACTTATTCCTGAGTGAAGGCAGTTTCCTAAAGGTCACCTGGGGATATGAACTTGTTTTTTTGATTTTTGGGTCGGATATTAGGGTTGACCAAAATTGGCTACATATGTTTCTCAAAATGGTATGTTGAGACAATATCTTGCTAATTCTGACCCCTTTGGGATTCTGGTTTTTGTTCTTTGATGTAAACAAGATTTGAGATCTTTCCATTGCCTATACTTTTCAATAAGCTTTTTTTTAAAGCCTTTTTTTTTACACCCTCTGTTCAGCAACCTCAATTGAAGGTCCCTTAGCTGGCTGCTCAAAATCTTGATCCTTAGAACAGTTTTTTTTTTTTCCTCTAATATTAGGAAAATAGAATACTCCTTTTTAATGGTTCAGGATGTGTACTTGACGCTAACAAAATAGTGTTACCGGCTGTTGGTTTGCGGTATAGGTTCGATGCAATTGTTGAATCTTCATTTATTTGAATTTGAACATACAAAAATGGAATACAGGATGCACTTGATTGTATAGTAAAGGTTAAGTTGTAAGTATTGGTTTTCATTTTTTGAAAAAAACTTCTCTAATAAGTCATCTTAGCCCTACCAGAGGATGAGGACATCGTCGATGTGCCTCCGCCAAAATAAAATGCGACGGAAGTACATTGACAAGGCCTCATCCAAAAAGAGCTCCCTCTCCCAACCCACCAGATACAGGCTGGCATAAATAACGCAGTAGTATGTAACTTAAAGTCAACTATGTGCTTTATTTAAGAAAATAATAAATACATACAGAATTCTTAATATTTACTTTGAAAAAATATAACAAATATATTGCAGACTTGTGTTTTTGCATTTTGTAGACATTACCCTTAATTTGTCACATTTCATTAATGCATGTTTCTCATTTCAGTTGCTTAACAGCAGGCTTTAGAGTACAGTATAACCAATCTTAGTATATATTTAGCAGTAAAAACACATAGAGGCAACAGAAAATAAATGTGTTTTTATCCTTACTTCTCTACTTTTTTTTATATCTAAATACATAAATTATGTAGTGGTTGATAATTGCATACTGCTCAAACAGTGTATTTTGGAAACTACTCTTACACTTTGACATGTGTAATAGTTGTACATATATTAGGACCATTTGAAGCATGGGGGGGGTTTACTCATCAAAGAAAAATACATTTAAAATATATTTTATGACAATCTGTAGACAAGTGAAGAAAGTGAGAATGTTGCTGTCTTATTACATATTTACTGTATTGTTAAGCTAATAGGCTCTTTGTAATACAGTGTGTTTTAGTAGGGGCTTATTAAATTCTTTTTATTAAATCTGCAGGTCAAAACCTAATTGCTTACCATTGAAATACAATAAAAAATGGGAGCCAACTTTTGTTACTTTGCCTTTTTGATTTTGGATTGGGTCAAATATACATACCAGACATACAAGAATGGGGTTTTTTCATTCTTTAGCAACTTTAAAATGATTACCAGTCATTTTTTCATGTAAATTATCTTTGGGTTTCCTAGTTTACCTCTTAAAGGGGTACAAACAAATATTAATTTCTAATGCTGGTTGCTGTTACATATTATTCTTCAAAAATGATGCCAGCAGCTAGGCATCTCTGGCATTCTCACGAAAATTTCCCAAACTTCCGATGGCTCTGTGAAATTTCGGAGAACCGATTTCGCGAACCCATTGGAAGATCGAGGAAATTATAACAGGGGGATTCTCCCTGGGAATCCTCCTCTTTGCGATCTGCAGCTGCATTCATTGAGAAGTTCCCTGGGCACTAGAGGTTAATTAAGAGAGATAGAGACTCCATTGAGAGTTATTCTGCAGTTCCACTGCGATCTCCGGGCACCAGATGCTAATTAACCTCTAGTGCCCCGGGATCACAGTGGATTCTTAGAGCTGCAATCATTTTTGCAGCTCTGGCAATCCTGTTTGCGATCCCCAGCACAAGAGGTTAAATGGGTACAAGTATACCCATTCAAAACCTGTAGTGGTCCCCGATAGGCTGAGGAAAGCTTTCCTCAGCCAATCAGAGAGCACTAGAGGTTTTAAATGGGGAAACTTGTAATCCATTTAACCTCTAGTGGCGGGGATCGCACACTGAGCTGATCAATGAATTCAGCCGGCGCTGCATTCATTGATCAGCCCAGCCCGCAATCTTTTTTTTGAAATTTTTGTTTTGAAATTAGAGTTTTATCTGTGAATTTACACTGACCATTCTCGTTTACCGAAATTGTAAGTGAAAACGTCCAAATTCGCCGCAAGATCGAGTTTTAAAATCTCGCTCGCTCATCCCTACTAGCAACCCAAAGCAAACTACAAGCTGCAAAATACAAAGAAAAGAAGGGTATTATAAACAAAGGTAACATAGAATGGCATTAACAACAGACTGCTGGTGTTCCCAACAGTCGGATTTCTGCATGATTAGTTATCTTCCCAGATGTTGCAGTTTAAATGCAAATAGCTGTCTGACACACGGCTTGCACAGTCTGGAATTCATAAATTTAGTGGTCTGTGACGTCCAAAAGGTTGGGGACTACTGCTCTAGACTAAACAGTACTATAAAAAATACTGGACAATGCATTAATAAAAGCACTCAATAGCATAGACCCCATGCCACAAATCATAATGCTACTCCTTCAACAGTATTTTTAAAACTTTCATTAACAATATATTTGTTCCCTGAGGTTGCTACTCCCTTCTCCTCCTTATTATCTAAGTAAACATCATCAAGCTTCATATCAATTCAATTTAAAAAAAAAAGGAGAGAAAAGTAACGAAAATAAAAATAATAATAAGTACACTAAATTTACATTTTATTCAGAAATAGTTAAAACTGGGCTGGTATTAGAAAACTGTTCTTTTCTTTAGGATATGTCACAAAGCACATTTCTAATACTAAGGGGTATAAAAGAACTTGTCTGTCTACTGCTCTTCCCAGAGATACATTTGTTCACAAAACCCCTCTGTTATGTTTGACACAGCCAGAAGATTGACAGGTACATATTGGAGACACACTTTGAAAGAAGGTCACATTCACAGGTGAAAGATGATACACACACTCTTGAAAGTGAGTCCACTTGATCTTGGCTACATACTGAATACAAAAATAAATCTCTGTCATGGTAGCATCCCATTTGAAGACCAATCTCCTACATAATCAGCAATGTCATTCAGCAGCATATAGCATGGCTACAGAAAGTGTACATCTGTGAGCTACCGCAAATATTTTTCTAGATGTTATACAGTGTATGCCACATATGATAGACACAGAGGGTAGCTGAAGATTGTATACAGATGAATTTCAATTGTAAAATGTATATAGTGTATATTGTGGCTTGCAAGAGAAAAGAGAATCTGTTTAAAAAATAGATAAAACATTGCTGCTTGACCTCCCTGTTCTGCCAAGCAGCGACGTAGCATCTGTTGGTTATCACCTATCTGTGTTTGTTACCTAATTATGTGTTTTTTTTAAGTTTGCTATGGATAGGAATCCACCTCCCACAGAAAAACCAAAGGCAAAGTCCAAAACAAACATAGATTAGTTAATATTGAAATTGTGGTCAAAATAAATGTTATGGTAAAATGTTATCAATTGTTTCCAAATTACTTTTTTTTCAAAAGCCACTAGCTAGCAGTGTAACACATGCTTGGGGAGGTGATCCTCAGTCTGACAATTAAATCACATTTTTTACAATGCAGGAGATGGGGCACTGCTCTGCTGGAACTCTGATTTGGTTATTGTGCTGAAGATAACTTTGCCTAACGAGTGAGGCTGGTACCAGCTAGTGGCTAAAAGTGCTCAGATTTGAACTCAAAATTTTTAAAGGATTCTGAAAGAAAGGAAAAAAAAATATTAACATTGGTTGATCCACCTCTATAAAAACAAACATCAGACAAAGTTTTTGCAGTAAAGGAAGACAGTCATATGTCCTAAAAAACTGTCTTATGCTTACTTTTATATATTCAGGGTAGTTATGTGATGTTCGTGGTTGTTTTCTTCTTGAGGTTTCCTGCTGGTGGGCTATCCTCCAAGACACACCACCATTCTCTACATTTTAAATGGCTAATTTCACATCCTGGAAATGGATCTGGTCAAGGATTATAAATATTTGCTAAATATTAGAAAATGAATTTAAGACATTGTCTTCCTATTGACTGGAGATCACTGTAGAACATTCCATTTGACCACTAATACACAGAACGGAAAATAGCAGTACTGTTCACACCAGGTTTGACAGTTACTCAAGCAGGCAGGATTGACAGTTGTAGGGTTTTGTACCATAGAATACATTTATTCAACAAGTTTTTTTTATTAGGATTTAGGCTAGAAGCATTATTTTTTTTCTAGGCTATGAATACAGTACCTTGATGTACTGATGTACTATTGATAATATCTAAGTGTTGGTTACTGTTGGCACTGACTGTTCAAAGGATTGTGCCTGCCTACATATATTGCTCAGACTTTAGAATCCCTTCTAGAACTAGCACTAGCAGAATAGTGCTGTACTTTAGATGTTCTACTTGTGATCTTCCCCAAGGGACCCTGCTCTGGGTTACTAGTATAAGGACTTGGGCTATTGCTTACAGACATCAAAGTCAAATTTATTATTTTTTTATACCTACACAGGTATCATCAATCCATATATATGCCTTTTATTCCTGAGACAACCTTCATCTTCGAACATCTGAAATGCTTCACCCCCCCTTAACCACCTTTGAAAACTGTTTTCTTTTTAGTTTCTTAGTGTGCATTTAAATTAATACATTGAGGTTACAACATTGAAAGATACCACAAGCTATATTATATGGAGGTATCTACAATAATAAATTCCTCCTTACTTTGACAACTGTGCATAGGGCTCTAGGAATCTTCATATCCTTAACACATCTTTTAAAATGTTTGCACTCTAAGTAATATCCTACAATCAAAGTAAAGTATTAATCAGTTTTGCAGGTTTATGTCAAGGGAGCTACTACCAGTTTTGCAACCCCTATTAAAACCAGATTAACAGTTTCCCTATGCTTATATCCATAATATGTCCATAAAATAATCTCATTGAACATCTGTGGCCCTAATAAGGAAGTTATAATTCAAATATTATATGGAGACTTCCTTCACATGTAGCAGAGTATGAAGTGCTCTCTTTTAAAAAAAAATTTGGAGGACATAAACATATTAAGGCACACAATCCTACTTTAGATGTGTTCTCATGGCAGTACAATTTGTGTATATGTATGTATTTATGCTGTTTTTGAGTCCTACACTTAGCATCATGCTGCACTGTACTTCTAGGTTTCTGCAGAAGTTAGGTTAATATAAACAGAAACACTACACTATCTGAATGTTACAAATAAAGTCATAAGAGTTCACCACATTCTTTCTTAGGTGAAGGTGTTAGCTATGTGGAAATCGGCTTTAGCACACAAGCAGCATTTGCTTGTGTAAAATTGCAGGAGTCATTTTGCGAACACAAACTTTATTTTTTATTTGCATATGTATTTCCTTTCTTTCAGATCATGTCTGGTTCTGCTGTTTCTCATTGTAAGTGCCTAAACAACTCTGATACATTTTGTTATATCTGTAGCAGTTTCACCATTTCCAGTCAAGGGGCAAACATAAGCACATTTGTAGAGCAAGCCTATTTGGCATATTTCAAATTTAAACTTGGTGATCAAGATAAGTCTTGGGCCCCTTATAAAGTGTGCAAACAGTGTGTCAGGGGTTTACAGATAGGGACAAAGGGAACACGTGATAAGATGCCATTTGGTATTACACAGAAATTGTCCAGAAACTCTTGGTGAGCTACAAAATGCTTGGTTGCAATATGAGCATCAAGGTGCATTTTCTGCATAGCCATCTTTCTAACTTCCTGGAAAACCTTGGTGCAGTCAGTGATGAGCAAGGTGAACGATTCCACCAAGATTTGAAGGTCATGGAAGAGCAGTACCAGTGTAGATGGGATGTACAAATGATGGCTGACTTTTGTTGAAGCATCCGGTGGGATTGTCTTAACACTGAACTCTCCAGGAAAAGCTATAAGCGTACATTTTTACCTTAACCGCTTATCCGATTCATTTTCAAATGTTTTACTGTAAAAAAATGTCAGAGAGTAGCAATAAATCCTTTGTATGAACAAAAGAAATTTAAATAAACAGTACATTCAAGTTGTTATTTCATTATTTTTATATGTTTTTTGACAAAAATGGAGGGTGCCCTGTATCATAAAAACTGGATGTTATAGCAAAAAACTGGGGTCACTTCTGGATTCACCACCCAAAAATTAGTAAAAAAACAAGTGTAAGATCTAACTCAACAAAAAATGCGTTCCCCAGTGTAATATATACGTGATACACAATTTATGTGGCTATAGAATAAGATTTTATTTGACATTTTCCACTGTTCAATCTAATCCAATGATGACAAATATTTTGCTTAGTCTAAACTGAAATTATAACTCGCATTCCCACAATAATATTATAATTCGCATTCCCGCAACTCTCATTAGTATCTCTTTTTGTCCTCCACTTATTAAAGTTTACAGTGATGTAAAGGTGAGAAGCAGTAGAACCAAATGAAAACTGAGAACTCCTAGATGTTTTGTCTTAGTACAGATTTCAAAAAAAGAATACCATTGTAAGGTCACTAGAAAAGTGGGTGTTAGTTAGTTAGTGTTTACAGACTCCTTTTCTGGAGTGATACTTACAAAATAAATAGCCTCTTCTAACTAATCGACAAATATTTAGATTTATTAAAATTTCAAAAATATGGGAAACAAGCAAATTAATCCTTTGTATTCTTTAAAATGCTTTTATTGTTTTTACATATTTACTGACTATGTAACTATTGTGAAATTGCCAGTAGCAATGGGGAGTGTTTCAAGCAGGAAACAGGGCAAGCAGGTTAAAAGTGCATCAAGGGTTTATTTCACTTAACACTATTTCCACACAAAAACAGGCAAAATAAAGCAATCAGCAGAAATAAAACCTGGCCACTTGGCCTCTAACTCACTTTTAGTTCCCTAACTAGCAATCCAGCCCAACAGGACTCTAAGACCCTAACTATCCATCTTTTTCAACAACGTCTGTGTCTTTACTCACAGTTCACCCTGGACCTCCTCCTAGTTCACCAGCCAAGACAGAGCCTCAGGAATAAGCAGGCTGGGAGTTTATATCCCCAGGCTAATTTCCGGGATGCATTTCAGGTGAGACAGTTACACCTGATCATACCCAGGCCTCTTTAGTTCCCCCACCTGGTCAAGAAGCTCATTGTCATTAAGCCTAGTACTTCAACCCCAGCTTCGGGTCAAAAGAAAAACTGACTAAACAGAAAAATACTCTGCGTACAACCTGTATCTGGGGCAAAAGTACCTGTCATCCTGGACGAAACCCTGTGATTTCTTTGGCCAGCTGTTACACTATGTAATGTATTTAAAGTGTTTTTTCTGTTTGATTGACTTCTAATGAAAACTCCACTTTACTCTACTTGGGTGTACTGTTTTAGGTAAATGTTTGCAGCAAGGAGAATATACCTGGTCATAGGAGGCTCTGGATGCTGCACTTCTTGGCTGTTTGTTCTCTTTTACGGCATCACTTACAGCAGCAGGGAGATCAGGCAAAAAGCTGTCAGTCTTCTGCTCTGCAGTCTGCGGCATCCCCGGTTTCCCCTTGTCTGTGAATAATCTCTCGACATCCCCTGCTCTGAGACTGTGTGGAGCTGAAGGGGATTTGGAGTTGTGCTGAGACTAATAAGCAGAGTAGTTCCTGATCTCATTCCTGGACTGCCATTGGCTGCTGGAACTTTATAGCTTTTCTGCTTCCAGTCACCAATGCCTGCTGTAGCATTCAGTTTGACTGACTTGGTGTTGGTATATGATTTTGTTTAACTTACTGTAGCTGGCTTTGCCTGTTAATGACCCTTGCATTGTATGCTGCCTGGACTGACCTTTTGCATGTGATTCAGACTCTGTATTGTATTTCCGCTTGGATACGCTGTCTGGTGGACTGATTACCCTCTTGCTTAGTATTCTAAATTTGCCTCAGTAAAAACCTTGTACTGCAATATTTGTGGTTGTCTGGTCTTCTGCCAGACCTTCCCCAGATGCCATGCCTTGCGTACAGAAGTCCTGCGGACAACCATTGGCTGGGAGGCACAACATGAGGATTTATCTTCATTTATCACATTTCTTGAGGCTAAGCGAGGGCTTGCTATAGGTCAGGACTTGGCATTTGATTAGGGGATTGGTGTCTGGCAAGTACTGGTGCTGGATCAGGGCCTTACAGTACTACATCACCAGTTGTTAGGCTGTTCAAGCTTTTCTACTTAGCTAATGCTCAGCTATTTCATTTGGTGGGTGCTTCCCCTTAGCCTGCTGTGTGTTTTAAACACAATGACAGTGAGCACAGATTTTACACAGCTGCTCTTTTTTTGAGGGGTGCGTCCCGAGCATTGCTGTGTGAGGAGCTACCTTTTAGAGTCCCAGGTTCTTCTTAACTTCCTTCATGACCAAGTGGGTAAAGTACAGAGCTTCCTGCCAACCTGCTTCTGATGTAGCTTTACCTTGCTTCTTTGCCTTGCTGTCTTCTTTCAAGCCAAGCCACAGGGAACCTGAGATGGAGCTCTCTTTAATGGAGTCCTGCCCAACAGCCTGTGCAAACCCCTTCATAAGCGTGCATTGACCCCCTGTCCTCCCAGCGGCAGTCACATCCCACAGCAACCCCTGACTTGGACCCATTAGCTAATCATCAGGTGGACTTGCCTGAAACTGTTCTTCAGCAAACTAAGTTTTTGAAAAGAATGTGCTAAATTTACCAACACAATTAGAGATTGCATTATATATCTATCTTTTATTATTTTATCCAAACATCGAAAATGTACATGCAGAATTTATTTACTTAAAGTGGCCCTACAGTAAAATTTATATATAAAGTAATAATTGCCTTCTATTTTGGGGAGAGGGTTTTAAAAAAAAAAATGGGTAAAGCCCCTCCCCTTCTGTCTTGATGTGAGTGCACAGCCTCCTGGGATCCATACGTCATGCATCCCAGAAAGCTTCTAATGAGGTAAAAAAAAATCCCATGACTGTTATAAGGTAGAGCCCACGCAATCAGTGCCCTCCCCTTAAAACCAATGTAACCCCACACAATATTTTGGATAAATGGCCTTCAGGCCCTTTATTAAACATACAACTTTATTAAACCATAACATATTCATAAATAACAATAACATAAACAATAATTTAACCATAAATAATGATACAGATACTTTAATTTAACCTAGACTAATTCAAAACACTCCCCCCATACTTTCCCCCCATACAATTGGGTCTGCAGCACCGTGGTATATATACTCGCAACCACCAGCTGGGGAATGATACAAGCTGCACTCGCAGGCCTTTTCCAACCAAACAATTGAACCTTCCCATAACCACAACAATTCCAGAGGCTCCCATACCGTAGATGGGTCTCTCACCCCCACTGAAACGATAAAGACCAAAAAACATCCCTCGAGGACCTCACTGCCAACCACCTATTCCAAACCAAAGCTGCTCCCTAATAACTACCCCCAAACAAGGGAGGGATGTGGGAAACTTTCTCCACTCTCCCCGTCCTGCTGCAAAGTGATCCTCCTCTTCCATTTCCCCCCCCCCTCCTTTACACACCTCATCACCCTCCCCCAATACGCCACACCTTCCAGCACTTAACCCTCTCACTGCCTGCTCCCTACCCCCTCCCAGTCATGCAGGCCTTCCACTAGCCTTCTCTCTGTTCCCCCGCTCCAGGCCTCTATATCCCATGCATGCGCAGTGAGATCGGCACTCTTTTTTTCCAATCTTCATCACCCAATCTCGTGCCTGCACAGTGCAAGATCACGTGACATAAATAGAAGGCAGAAGAAGGGCAAAGAAGATGGCAGTGCCCAGCACTTTCTCCACTCTTGGATGAAGGAGGATACCAGGACGACGCAAGACCGGATCCAGAAAAACTTTGGAGGGATCAATGGATCTGCGAAGGTTGAGGTGAGTATTTTTTTCTAACAGTTTTGTTTTTCTAAAAGTTGACATCTGCTTTAAGTACATTTGTAAATAAACATGACATGTTCTGCCTCCCCAGAGTAAGCATTGAAAGTGTAATCTTTAATATGACCCAGTTGTCTACAGACAGCAATCTCAGCAGTGTTGGCAGACAGTTGACAGACTTGAGAAGTTTATTCTAAACTGGCGGATACATACACCAGTGAACATGCGATAGGTCAAAAGATTGTGGCAAAATACTCAACTACAGGTGGACAAAATTGAAACAACAGCATACTGAAGAAGAAGGGAGGGACAGACAAACTGAAACTACAGGAAGGAAAGCAGGAAAAACTTCAATGGGCTTTTATAAACAACAACAATTCCAGCCAGCATACACAATGCATGTGTAACATGACATTACATATGTAAATAAATACATTTAATTAGGTCAACAGTGTTGGAATGTTAAAGAAAAATAAAAAAATTCAAACAATGTGCAATTTTTTTTTGATTTTTGCATGTACATGTGTTTGATGGTGATGTTAAATGGTGATGATGATTTTCCTAAACTTCTTTTGTAGACTTTCCTTGTGCTTTACTAATGCATTACTTTATGCGGTACTTCACAAATTGCAAAGTCTGATTTTTATTATTTAAGCTGTTCCCTGCTGATTTCATAATCAGAGAATATCACAAACTTTCATAACTCACTGTTCAGTAGAAATGCTGAAATGTTCAAGGATAGATAAATACATTGAAATGAAAGATTTTTGTGGGTTATGTATTTCATACAGCTTAGAATCTAAAGAATCACAGATTGCTGGTCTTTTGTAACTAAAGACAAGTAGACAAACTGAACCTAGGCTCTTCTGGCCATCATTACTTTTAAACTTGAAAATAATTTTATGTGAAGTTAATTCAAAACCAACATAGTTTTCCCTTAAATATTAAGTATAGATAATACCATATTGATTCTTATTATTTTTCCTTCAAGCTATCTGTGCTAACAGACCCCACTAAAGAAGAGAGTCATTAACTTGGATGGATTGACCAGTCTAAACTTTTCTCTGGCTTATCTGCTTAGTGAACTGATAAAGTGTTTCTGAGTATTTACCAGTTCCTAAGCAAAGTAGCAGTGAACAAAAATAAAACATAATTTCTGGAAGTGAGTTCTTGCCCCCTAAAAAAATCTGGAAATCTGGCATGTCCAATGAATAATCACACACATAAAAACAACTGTGGTCCCACCTACTTCTGTCTTTAAAACTTTACGAGCTAAACTCTCCCCCACCCATCTTCCTATCGCCAGCCACATACTATAGTAACACATAGGAAAATGAAAAGAAGGCAGGCCCCTATCCTATATAAATGGCATTACTGTATTTTAAAGGAATACCCTGGCCTCTTTTGAGAGCATTTAAAAACCATTGGCCCCTAACAGTAAGAACAGTGGTCAATGGAAAAGGCAGGGCATGGTTCAAAAATAAAAAAGGGTTTGGAACGTATATATACTCTGGTTCACCCTCTAATATCATTACTCCAAAATCTCATTCTTATTTGAACTGTAGTCCGTGTCCTCAAAATACAGTTAGATACAAATTTCTATCTTTGGTATATACCAGCCATAAGAGAACAGAGAAATTTGTCAGGAAGCCTGGAAGGCAAACAGTGATAAATAAATACCATACCCTTGTAACATATACAATATAGCATTCGGCTTCCAAATATGCACAGTTTTTTTCAGGCTTTGACTTTCTTTTTAGCATTACATTTTGCAATGCATTTCTGAACTGTGTCATAAAACCATTGATGACCAATATGCCTTCAATGCCTCAAAATCAATCAGTCTGGGCTAGGAGAAGCACAATCTAGCATCATCTGAACCACTACATGTCAAATTCTATTGGGTTCAGGGTTAATGTGGAAAATCATAGAAATGAGAAATCCATAAAATTGTGTGTAGCAAGCTGAAGCATGCACAATTTGCCATAAGATACCGGCTAACCCTATACCAGTGTTAAAAAAACCTACTCATTTTTTGACAAGTATAGCATGATTTAGCCAATTCAGTCAGCAGACGTTGACAGCTGTTCATGGCCTCCAGCTTAATTGGCTAATCGATATAGCTGTCATTGACAGCCCCTTTATTTACTCCCTTAACTGGGGAAATATATATTTAATTAAGGGAGCTTCTAGATTTCACACAAGCCTCCCATAAACCATTACTTTTATTTTAGAATGTGGGGATTAGGCCTGGTATTGGACAGGAAGAGTATAAGACATAATTGTTACTTCCCTTTTCTTTGCCAACTGGGCTGCATGCCTGGTTAAAAGTCTATCTTGAATATAAGAGGGGACCCCTTATGACTGAAAAACAAGTTCTAGCAAAAGCCTGGAGTACTGCTGTACCCACAGTATCTCAGGTGCAATGAAAAATGGCATGGTAACTCACAAATGAACAATTGGTAAAAGGGTTTGGGAATAATGGATAACACATTACCTTCCATCAGACTTTTATTAGCCATTCTTAACCATATAATCTACCACAGTGCACACATCAAAGGAGAAGTGCTTGCGAGTCAGTGGCGTATATTGCTGCCCCACGGCCATTTGTGAGTATTCTGATAAACCTCC
Organism: Pyxicephalus adspersus; assembly: GCF_032062135.1. NCBI lineage: Eukaryota > Metazoa > Chordata > Amphibia > Anura > Pyxicephalidae > Pyxicephalus > Pyxicephalus adspersus. Next base: position 69,004,853 of record NC_092862.1, on the reverse strand, counting down.
AAACCGAACCCACCTTCCTTCTTTCCTATTTCCTATGTCTTGTCTACTATTTGTTGGTACTGGTTATAATCTAGCCCATTCTGCCTCTTTAGGTTTAAACCCCCCGACGGTGATCCTGAGTGTGGCTCGGGGTGAATTTTATGTACCAAAAGCCCTAACCCCAAGCCACACTCGGGGTAGCAAAAAAAATCCTACCTGCTCCTCTTGATCCAACGGTGTCCTCTATCAAACCCCGGCCGGCTTCTGCATCCCATCCTCAATCAATGGGATGCATGAAGCATCGGTAAACTGGAGAGGCGTGGCTTGGTGGGAAATTTAAAGGCAGATTACACTGTAATCTGATTTTAAAACATTGATCACAGTTAAAACAGTTATAAAACATAAATCCAAATAATAATGCTAAAAGTTTATCTATTATTGTACCTTTGTTTGGACAATTTTATTTTTTTTTAATTAAAATTAAATAATATATTCTTTTTTATAATTAATATTTATATGTATTTAAAATATTTTTTTATTTATGTTTGGTGTTGCATTGGATTCCCAAGGTTATGCATGCAGTAATAATGTTTTCGGCCCACAGCCTCATTTATATAAAAATTGATGTAATTGGGATGACAGAAGATCCCCCCTATTGTTTCTTTTGTCATCCCAACCCAACTTATTTTTTATAAATGTGTCTTGTTTATATATTTTATTTGAAAAACCTAATTAAAACTTATTAAAACAGAAGTGGAATCCCAATCCCATTTCTCTCAGTTTTAAAATGCTACTGTTTCTTTAAAGAGTAAAAAATAGTGTTGTCAGAAAAAGACGGAGCACATTTGCTTTTTTATATACAAGGGGGGAAGGGGTTCAATGATAAGGGGCAGAGCCTCCCGTGGGAGGGGGGCTTATGGTAGAATCTGGAAGCCCCCTTCAATAAGTTCTCTATTGGAAATGAAAACATATCACATGTAACCAATTGCCCTTTACAATGACCCAATTAATAAATTTGCAATCCCACCTCTACCTGACAAACACACCTTGCTGCAGAAGTTAACTATCAAACAGGTATACAACCTATGTTAGTTTGTCATTTTACGGAGCATTACCTTAACTTACCTCATTTACATGACTGAAAGTGAGGGAATAACTGGGTTCTTTCTCAGCATTTTATGTACATTTTCTGTATTTGCTTTCCAAAAGAGGGCATTGTGAAGGTATTGTATTTGACTGTTTTATAACACAGCTTGTTTGTATTACTAATAAATCTTCATTGTTATGATTGACAGTTGGGAAATAAAATGCCATTACAATTTTGAACATCAAAACCTAATTGCAATCTGTATGTGAACCATGATGACATATTTCACACAAACTCAAGAGAAGCATACGCATTTATGTACAGTATAAATTCTATCCATCTAAACACAGCTAAGACTTATAAAAAGTCTATAGTGTTTGCCAATTAGTGTCACACTTCAGATTCTCCTTTTGCTGCCCCTGTCTGCTCCTGGGAGAAAAGGATTGATTCATGTCTCTGTACCCAGGACGACAGAAGCAAAGTCTGTTAAACCATATTAATAATTTTGAAAAATAACTGGAGTTCTGTTCCATGTTTCCTTCATTGCAGTTTATAATTCTATGCTATTGACCAAACTTAACTTTAACAATAACAAGGCAAAACAACATTAGCCCCTTTTTTGAAAATATAAAATCCTACATGTACTGAAAGATGATTTAAAAAGTCTTCACTGAAGCACCTTTGAAACAACTATATGTATATTGCACACATACACACAATGCAGGTTCTAATTAGAATTATTTTATGTATTTAAATTACAGGTGAATGCATGTAAAAAAAAAACCAGAATTTAATTTATCATGGTTTTTATATTTTATATATATTTTGTCTTGTTAGGGCAAATTCTTGATTCTATCTCTCCGTTTGATGCCTATTAGATAGCCACATAATGTTATTAAAAATAGCCAGTTTCCAACACCTACTTGAAGAAACACATACCTGAAGACTATATTTAGAGTATTTTGGTATAAAGGAATAGAGGCAGTTCAAGGGATGTGATGTTTTGGAATTGTAGAGTTTTTTGTTTTGTTTTTTGCACTCTGTTCTGACATTTTGCTAAAATTTTGGAAAAGTGTAGCGTGGCACTGTTAAAAAAAAATAAGCTAAATAGAGTTTTAAAAATTGGAAAATTTGAATATAATTTAGAAAGTTTCTTAAAACATTAAGATCTGTTGTTACTTATATTTCACTGGTGAGTTCAGGTCTCATACTGTATGATGACAAACCAGGGGTCACAGCCAAAACTACCTAAAAGCCCTTTTGTAAGTTAACATGATTAAGATTAAAGTGCTACTGCTCTGTGTAAGTCAATATAAATGTTAATGTTAAAATGGATGTTACTGTCAATGTATATTCCACTGTTTCCTAAAGCTATAGCTTAATGGCATCCCATCAGCCTGTGTTTTTTCCACATCACCCTTGACATCATATAAAAAGGACCCTTTTCTTACTGTAGGGTATTTAAATAAAAAAAAGAAAATGTATATATTGCTAAATTAAGCCATGGTACTACCATTTTCCACATGCCTTATTTGACATAGTTTGCCTTTTAGGCTTGGAAATTACCAGAATTTGGTAGTAGTATAGTCTAGACAAGTTTCTAGAAACCTCACCATTCACTAGGGCATATTTGATTATCCCTAACAGAAATGAAGAGAAAGGGCAGTACCAGTCTGCAGGAACTAGCTCTACCTGTCACCCTGAACTTGGAGCAAGTTAAAGATGAGTAATTCCTTCGGTATATACAGATCAGGCACTTTTTCACAAGTATTTCTAATGTTCCCTCTTTATTGATGGCACTGTCCCTTTTTGGGCTACTTGAATGCTAAGGGCATCACTCTTTTCTCTATTCACACCTACTTGCTACGTTTTATTCTCATGTTTCTTATACTGAAAAAATTGGGAGAGGGATCTGGGTTATGCACTGGATTCAGACGTTTAGTCTAAAAACTGGCAATCCTGTAAAGGTTGCTCACCTAATAAGGGTGCTTTAGAAACTTGTTTCAACAGACTCTCCAGATAGTAAATGTTCCGACTCGGTTATCAAAGTGTGCCCCTCGATGTTCTCCACTGTGCTTTCATGGTTTTAACGAGCTGGGCACTTTCCTGCATATTTGATAGGAATGCCTTGTGGCTCACTTCTTTTGGACCAAGGCCTTTGGCTTACTCATAGCTCTTTTCAGGATGCCAAATCTGAGAGATCCTCCCATGGCTCTGCTTCATTGCAAACTTCCCTGCCTTACCTCGACTCAATTTCGTCCCATACAACACATCCTCATAGCTGGTAAACAATGTATTACGGGGGCATAGCTATCTCCTAGTATCCGGTGCCCTAAAGTTGAGACGGGTCACCTGTATATTTACTATTTATATATTCATGAAAATTGCACAGCTCTCTTATCTGATACCATGGGAAATTTTTAAGCTATTAGATCACTGTGGTTTACAAAAATTATTTCTTCATTATTTGATGGTTCTCTTATCTGCCTTTAATGGCCCTTACTATCTATTTACCTCTTTAACCTATTCCCCTGATTTTGTCTCCTGATGTATGGCCTCACCCTCCCCCAAAATGTAAGCATTTGATTAGATGTTGTTTTTAATTGATTACTGTTTTGTTATTTATATTGTCTCTTGACTTTGGTATGCCAGGGCCCCTCGCACTCTCCACTGACACTCCCCTTCCCCTCATTACCCATTCAATAATGACAACTGAATTTTGGTATAAAACTTGTCCTTAGGACCATTTATTAAACATTGCTTACAACTATTTATGTTACTCTCATATATTTTGAACAATCCCTGAAAACCACCAATCAGGTTGCAGGTCCTCAATAGGCATTAACCCCTTTACCAACCGTTAACCTTGGATCCGTGCCTCCAATTGATATACCTGGCTCCCAGGCACAACTTCACTGCCTTTAGGAACAATATCAATCACGCATCCCCGTCCCAACACTAAAAACATCCATTAACCACCTAACCACCAAATTTTAGAGACTCCATACCATAGATGGCTCTCCACACTCCATTACCTTAATGAACACACACCTTCACCACATTCACTTTGAGGACCTCGAACCACCAGAAAAAACCTTCCTTACCTCACTACTCCCCAATCGCCCCAAATTTTGGGGCCAGAATCCCTCAACTCTCCTCAAAATTGTGACCTCTCTTCTGTCCCCTTCTTTCTCCTATACCTTTCTCCACTCCACCTTTTGTTTTTCTTTATTTATCATAATTCTATCCGCAACTTGACCTTCCCACCTTTTTTTTTCCAAACATCTACCCTCTTGGCCAACCCCCCTCAGTCATGCAGGCCCACACCGAGCTCCTTGCTTGCAGGCTCCTGGGCCTCACTTTCTATCTATTTATATTTATTTCATGTAATCCTTATTAGTTTTTTAACCATTAACCATACAGCACCACATATTAAGGTATACTATGATTTATAGATATATATGATTACATTTTTAACAAATGTTTCTTGTATTTTGACAAAGTTTTAGTTGTTTTAAGTTTCAACTGGTCTAACTGAAGTAAGGTGAATTTCTTTTTTTTTTTCTTTGCATTTTAAATGTGTAGCAACTGTTAGTATTTTTAAGATATAAGGAATTAGTGTTGTTCTACCATGAATTACTAGTCTAAAACTAAAATGTAAAGATGACCCCGGAGATGAATTGACTAAATGTTCTAAAATAATTTAGTTCTATTAACTGAACCACTAATTTGAACCATATATGAGTAATATGGTTTATGTCTTATGTCTCCTTTGGATCCTACAAGCTCTTGGGATTAGTTTGAATTGAAGTGTGGGACAGATCATTTTTTAAACATGAAGAAATCCAGGATCCTTCTATAAAATTACAACTCTGTGTGCATTAGAATCTACGAAGTATTAGTGATTTTTATGTTACATAAAAGGTTTAAACAAACCTTTTATACAAGGTAACAATTACCTTTTTTTTTAGGTGGGGGGGGGGTTATAACCTTTTTTTGTTAAAAAAAATAAGTGAAATCCTTCCCCTTCTGTCTTTATCAGATCAGCTACATATCCACATTACGCATCCCAGGAGGCTTCTAATTGCTCATTCTAAAATAGAGAAAAAAATTCCTGCACATGCTTGAGATCAGCACTTTTTTTTTTTTTTTTATTAGAAGAAGATGACGACTCCCGATCCTTCCTCCATGCCGGGACAAAGGCAGATTAGTGAGTTGAGTTGAGTGAGGTGAGTTGTTGTTTTTTTTATTTTTATTTAGTTCTGCTAGTTCCTATTTATCAAACCATATTACCATTTCTCCTTGCAGAGATGTTTTTTATTGGTAAACAATAAAAATTCTTCCTGCTACTTGTATTCTTAAATTTGTTTTGGCATGTAAAGTGTCAGATGAGGTGAAGGAAAATCGATATGAGGAGCAGACAGGGGCCTAATTCTAAAAGTTAGAACACTGAGCTGCATCTAGCTTAGTATAAAAGGTAAGCTGATAATGTAGGCTGATAAGGGCTCAGATTCACTTTTAAAAACTTCTAACATTTTACTTTCAAAATAAGTGTTTGCAACTGTGAAAGACTAGTAGTTATCTATGCATATGAAACTACTCTCCTGTTAATACAAAAAAATAAATATTTAAAAGGCATGCAAGGAACACAGCACACCGGCTTAGGATTTATATTTTACTCTCAGAAAATGGCACTACCCAGTCCCCCCAATGTTCGGAATTCTTAGAAAATGTAGGTTTGTAAAGTTTTCTCCAGCAAGCTTGATGTACAAAAAGGCGTACAAAAAATGTTTTTGTAGCCAAGTATAGTGCTACTTCCCTCATACTCTTTATAAAGCAGTGTGTGCATATGAATTCATTTGATTGCAGTGATCTTTGTTCTAATGTGGAAAAAAGTTATTTCCACCTCACATAAAACCTTTAATTTCTAATAATCATAATTGTGATGGTCACTATTGGCTATTCAACAATAAATCTATTCTTAGGGTGCCATACTCAATGCTTGCTTCATTACCACTTAAAAACACTTTCTTGCTCTGCTTTCCTTTCTGTTGCAAGCCATCTCCCACACAGGAATCCAAACACTAAGAATGATCTTCTTCAGTTTGCAGAATTCATGTTAGTATTAATAATGATCAATCTCCTCCATTAAATGCAAAATTATTAATCCAACTCTACACTTACCATCCCAAATAAGAGATGTGTAACCACTGCCATCAACATTTTTAATATTTTGTATACTAGGCTATGATGCTACTATTGATAATTATGATATTAGGTATAATTTCTGTCTCATCTTTCTGTGAGTACTCACCTCCAGGTATTTGTCAAAAGTTTATTAAAGTCCTTTCATTTCAATGTGTCTATCACTAATGTGTTTAAAGTATTTTCCAAACACTAGCCCATTTTGTGGCTCACAAGTTATCAATTTAAGAACAAGAATCAATTTTAAGATGTCCTAGCACTTTGTGATCACACAGATCTGTCCAATTGTATGCTACCAGTGGTATGCTTGCTTCTTTATTTTTAAAACAGCCCGGATGCTGTTAGACACAATATGATCCCCTGACATCTAGGGCAGGCAGAGGCAGCCAGTGCAGAGTATATGGGTAGAGAAAAAGTTGGTTCAAATGCTTGTAACCTTTTAACCTCATTTGATCATTCATAAAACATGATCATATTAGGTTAAAAAGACATGAGAACATCACCAACTGGTGCCAGATCAGACAATGGTATAATCAGGCCTATAAGTAGTTCTACTTTAGGAAAGTTTTTTGATGCACTGTGATAAATAAAATAGAATAGATATTTTAAACTGTCCTTGGACATTCCCTAGATGGCTATTAAAAGTTTTTGTTTGTATAAAAAAATGTATTACACTGCAGTCATTACTGTTTGTGGTATTAGATTAACTATCAACCTTCCATGCCAAAATTGGTGATTAGGCACACTGTCATTACAGCATATCGACTAAGATTAATTAACAGACAGGAAAAAAAATTAAATTAGCCAGGACAAATGTTTGTCCTTCTGGTCCTGTTGCAGACTTGGAATTTAGGAAGCATCTATACTTTGTATTTTTCCCTTGAGAAGTTTGAGTGGCAGGCTAGAAGATAATCCAATTCACATTTAATGTACAGTAACAGGATTGTATGAAATTCACTTTAGAGACTGTCATATAGAGCTGGGAGCAGCGATAAAGAGAACTGCGTATCAAACTCCTGGAAAGAGCATCAACATTCATTTTTTTTATCCTTGTGACAGCGTCAGATGTTAGAAATCTGTTAATCAAGTCTTTTTTTTTTTTTTTTAACAAGTCACCTCAGCCAACTATATAGCCCATAAAACTGCTAAAATGTTTTTATGCTAACATTTCAACCTTTTTTTTTTAGATGTAAAACAATTTTATCAGACAACTACAACATGGTAACACATAAATTAAATGAAAAAATGAATTCAATATGCAAAATATTCTAATGCAAAGATTTATCAGTTTTTGGTGCAAAAGAAAGTAAGCAACAACAGCTGGACAGGAGAGGCAACAGCAAGCTAACCACAAAAGATAGTTTACCATAGACCGTTTCTTTCTCCTTATTCTTCCTGATTGATTTTGTCATTGGTTTTGGATTTTACCTGTGTCTTCGTCATGACGGGAACTACACAGTAGCATGAGGTAATATATGCAGCCCACTCAATATGTACGGGTAGTCCACAACCTACAGAATGGCACATATATACATGCTGTCAAAACAATTTGACTGTGTCCCCCAGCACACGCTCAAGAGCATAAAGGAAATAGGAGATGGGCATTTACCCAACAACAGCTGGACAGAGTAGAAGGGCAAAAACCCTGTAGCAGACTGGCAGAAACTGACTCAACAAGGGTGGCACGTGGTGGACCCATGCTCAAAGCCCATTAGCATTTGCCAGAGAACACCAGAATTGACAGGTTTGCCGTTGGTGCCACATTTTTTTACAGATAAAAGCAGGATCAAAATGAGCACACGTGACAGATGTAAAAGTCAGACCTGGAGCAAGTGAGTAAAGAGAGCATAGAGGAGGGCCAGCATGACTGGGCAAACAGAGAGCAGGCTAGCAAAAGATAACATTTTGTTTCCGAAGTTATTGGGAGGTGGCGTTAAGAGGGGACGGAGGTGAAGGAGGGGTCAAGTGGATAAAATGTCAGGACCAGCAAGTGGGAGGCCATTAGCTTGGAGAGGGGCCAAAAGAAAAGTTTCCTTCCCACCCACCCTTTCTTTATATTGGTTGGAGTGGGTTTAAAGTTTTCATGGTTAGGTTGGGGTAATGGGAATAAGCGGTTGAAGTCCTCGGGAGTTACTGGTTTTGCTTTGGTGTGAAGTTCCCATTGGTTTGGTAAAAATGGTGTTTTAATAATATTGGTGGTGGTCTGTGGTTAAAAAAAAAGGTTATGTACTTCCTAAGCTGGGAGGTTTTGCAGCTGGGAGCAATTATATATACCTTTATCATTGTGAAGCAGACCACCTGTGTGATTGGGTGCCTATGTAGACCAGCAACCTGTGAGGCAGAAGTTGGTTAATTGTTTCCAATAATGTTATTCAATATTTAGGAAAGGTAGAAATGTTAATTTATGTTTGGGTATTTATGTTATTTTTTTAACACCAAAAGTGATCCATCGTTTTTCATGAATTTTTTTTTTAAATTGTAGACCTGTAACTTACAGAAATATGTCCGAACAGGGGTTCTAGTAGATATTATGAATATAAAAAATGTTTGAAATAAGTGCATAAAAACGCTTATAAACGCAGTAGGAACGTTTACATGCCTTTTTACAAAACGTCCATGTAGACCCAGCCTTATGGATTAGATTTTTGGATTGATACAGGTTTATTTATAAGGTGGTGAATCTGACATTCAGCAATCGGAATCGTTGCAATTAAAACACATACACCTTGAACATTCTTCATGTGCGATGAATGTCAAATTCACTGCTTTAGAAATAGATTACATAGAAGAAATCTCATAAAATGTACTAACACAATGCAGCCCTGACCAGAACCTTAGCATATTACCATAGTTATAAATAACTTACATTTTGAAACATTTCAAACAAAAAATGTTGGCTACATTGAATGAAGCTGACAAATGCATGTTACAAGCAGATATAATCATGTTTTTCATATTCTTTTGTAGAGGCTTTCGGTGCAAAAAGATGGGCACCTTAACAAGTAACCCCAACCTTTAGTCTTAACATATTCCTTTATTTATTCATTTGACCCTATAAATGAAACCACAGGAGATCCTGATCTCCTACAATATTTTCCAGTTCCTAAACTAGTACTTTCTGTTAATCATATTCTTAGTTGATCTTCACTTTTTTTCTGAAATCCCTAAAATTCTGGGATTATATAATAAATACAGGTCACTAGCGATGCCATAGCCTGCCTGCTCCTACTCTGAATTACATGGGATCGACTTCAGTACACAAGTTGGGGCACTTTCTTCATTAAAGGTACTAGTTTCTATTTTCATAGACAGATTAGATATTTAAACTAAGAAGTATTATGTATTTACGAGTTACAGTAACTTATTTTCTCAAATTAAGTTATTTGCCTATATTTATTTATGGTGGTTTTTTAAACTAAACTTTGGAATAAAATATTTATTACAAACAAATAACCATATACACAATAGTCCAATGGCCTTACGTGTAAAAATATTCTGTTTTTTCTACCCTTCGGAATTGTATTATTAACACATCTTTCTGTTTATTTTTTTCCTTGGATTTTGTAACATCAGTTGTCTTTGATGGTAGGTTTGTTTTTATACTCACTTCAGAAATCATTTTGTTTAGTTCTAAATTCATTCTAGAGATATGGCAATATACATATGTAATTGCTTTGCTTTATTTTATGGTGTCCTTTTAAATTGAAATGGCATTTCTGGAACTGTCACCTTTGCTAGACTTTTGTTCTGACAATTTCAGCCCCCAGTCATGCATATGTTGTTGATCAGTTAATGGTATGTACATTCACTGCTAATCAGGTTTGTCATGCAATACTTATGCCTGTTCCATATTTCTATAAAAAATCTTTTAAAGAAATGTAATGGTGTAGTTTAAAATGGTTCAAAATAGAAGAAACATCTGGATGCAATTTTCTACAATCACAATATTCTGAGCTGGGGCTCTTTAGTGTAAAAGAAGTGATCAGATGGGAATATTATTTAGACCACCAAAGGTGGTAATCAGTAGTGTTAATGTTCGAATTCGGGTTGTCCCTATATTCGACCCGAATATGGCTGTTCGAATTCGGGTATACCCGAACCGAATTTTGCTGCATTCGACAGCAATACATCAGGAGGAAAAAAAAAAAAAAATTTTTTTTTTCTTAAATTATTTATTTCGTATCTGTTTTTTATTTTAAACTTGTTTTTTTTTTAGCTTTTACAGGTTATCCCACAATGACATTATGAATCATAATGTCATTGTGGGATTCCTGGACCATGGGAACTGTGCGGTCACTGTTAATTGAAAGCAGGTGCCTTCAATTAGCTGTAACCGCAAGCAATAGGAGGGCAATGAATGGAAATATTATGTTCATTCATTACCTCTACTTCTCTGTGATTGGCTGAGAAATAGACCAATCACAGAGCAGTAGAGGTATGAATGGACATAGAATTTCCATTCAACCTCTATTGCCCTCGTATTGCCTCCAGGATCAGGGGAGCAGAGCTGTCAGCATAAAGCTCCGCTGATTGCTCTGCTCCCTGAGTTGCTGAGGAAAGGGAAATCCTGATCAGGCACCTGCTTTCAATTAGCTGTGACCGCACAGTTCCCACGGTCCAGGAATCCC